>NC_056726.1:861705731-861845731 GCF_019279795.1 Protopterus annectens
GGCATTAAGGATTTATACAAATTTATACAATCTAATCAAGATTATATTCCATAAGGATGTAGCAACATAGCAAGATAGAATATAGAATGCAAGCATTTATCCAGTGGTTAGTTTAATGTAGCCATATACATACTATTTACAACTCAGTTTCACAGTTATGGTAGCAGAGCGAAAACAAGGGGATAGGTAGAACAACTGAGGATGTGAGGATAGACAGATAAGGAGGGTGTGTGTAGTGGCAGATCCAGGTGCTTTTTAGAAAGTTTTTGGTAGCAGTTTTGAATTGTTCTGGTTGTTTAATACTTGTAATATCCAGGCTGAGTTTGTTTCAAGAGAGGGCAGCAAGTAGCTATAAAGATTTTGTCTTATTTTGCTTTTTGGTTTGTAGATTTTAAGTAGATTTTGATCTATGCTTTGGAGAGTCCTGGAAGGGAGTAGAGGGAGACAAGTGAGGAGATGTTGGGGCAAAAGGAGGGCAGAAAGAGTATGGAATGTATGATCTGAAGCTGTGAGAAAAGTAAATGGTGGAGAAATTCTAGCCAGTTTAAGCTGTTAAGAGAAAGCGAGTGGTGAGATTTAAAGGTATGATTTGCAGCAAATCTGGCAACTTTATTATAGGTAGTTTCTAATTTTGTTAAGATAATGTTTTGAAGACTGGTGAGGATTTGTGGGTTGTAAACTAGGCTTGGGAGAAGGTAGGCATGGGAAAGGGGGAGCTTGCCTTTATTTGACAGGATTTTTTTATTTCTGTAAAGAAGACCATTTTTTTGATGCAGTTTAGTACATGGATATCAAATTTAAGATGGTCATCTATTATGACCCTGAGATGCTTAGTGTTTGCTTCAGCTGTGATAGGTGTATTGTTGAGAGAAGAGATAAAGTAGATTTGAGGTGATTTTGTTTTTTTGTTTTTTTTTGTAGAACAACTAAGAGTTTAGTCTTTTTAGGATTTAGGACTAACTGATTCTTAGAAAGCCAGTTTTTAATGGATATGAATGATTTTTTGGGCAATGGTGTTTAGGTCAGAGAGGATATCAGCAATGGTGATGACTATGGAGTCATCTGCGTATTGCATGAGCAATGATTATGGACAGGAAGTATAAAGTAGTAAAGATGTTGAAGAGCAAAGGACCAAGAAAAGATTCTTGGGAACTACCATCTTGATAGGAAGAAAAGGGGAGAGTGTAGAGAGCCATTTTAGAGATTGCTGTCCATTATTGAGGTAACTAGAAAACTAGGAGATAGTTGAAATGGAGAAGTTAAGGTCAGAGAGTGTGGCCAACAACATGGGGTGGGAGAATCTGTTGAATACTTTAGAGAGATCAAGGAATAGGCAAGACACTAGTTTGTTAGTGTCTCTAGCCAGGGAGATGGTGTTGACAAAGGATATTGGGGCTATAGATTTGCTATGTTTAGGGTGAAAGCCTTGTTGCGTAGGGGCAAGTTTTCTTGTAGTTTGTAATTTAGGATTGGTTTGTCCATACATATATATATATATATATATATATATATATATATATATATATATATATAAATGCACACACATGTCAAACAATGCTAATTACAGCAGCACACTTATTCTTCCAATCCATTGATAAGCTTTACCAACAATAATAAACTAAATAAATATTTAAACTTGCAGCAAACCACAGACACAGATCACATCATAGATTACATCACTGACTATCATTAAAAAAAAACAAAAACGGTTATAACTGCAAAGCAGCTTAGCATATACACAACTCAAAATAATAAACAGTATCCTGAATTAACCTAACAAATACCCTACTCTGAAAAATGTTGATGAAATGTATAATCCCAAGACAGTTAAGATTCTTTAATGTACAGTTAAATTAAATAATTATCATATTAAAATAAATTATATATCAAATAATCATATTTCAAATGAATCAAACTGTATAGTTATAGATATAGATATAATATATGTAAAACACTAGTATGCAATTTTCCTCTGTCAGTTTACATTCTCTCTTGTAGTATATTGTATCAATGGAGCTTGTCTGCTCAGGTCTTTGCTGAAAAGGAGTTCTCACCCAGTTCAACTTTCACAGTCAACAAATGAAATAAGCTAACTAACAAACTAACTAAATAAAAATGTATATGTATAATAACTATGTATGTATGCATGCATAATACTATATAAGCATGTATGTATCACGATGTTGTATGTGTATTTATAATCTCGTTGAACATTGTGACATTTGTGACAGACCCACATGCCATTAAAGGCCCTTCAGCACTGTCTAATCCCTCACTGGAAGTGCTAGATGGCTGACACACTTGTCAGCCATGACATAAGCAATGGAGAGGCCTATCTTGCTTAACCAATAGCATTCCTGTAAAATCTTGGGAGCCATTCTGGGGATACCGTTGGACTTTAGCCTCTTCCATTAACCTTAGCAATAAAATGTTTGATTCCAAGTAGCTTCCTTGCTCTTTATAGCCTGTACATTAATATTATTATTCTTGTTTAAATATCAACACTGTTAAACATTAGACAAAGCAGACTACAATGGAGAAAAGAAAAATCAGTGATTGCCATCACTGCAGCTTAGACAGGGACAGATATCTAAAAATAGCAGCAATTTGTGAAAAAATATGCATATAGAGTGCTATCATATGCAACCAGTGAATTAAAATGGAAACATCGCAATGTTAGTTGTGCTACAATATCACTACTGAACAGTATGTTTATGTGTTGAAAACAATTGAAACTATGTATAACTAGAACAATATGAAGATTCATGCAGCTACCTTGCTATTTACTCAGAGAAGAAAGATAAAAAAAGACAAAACAAAACACTGTATTAGCCATGTGGCATGGATACCGCTACCTAGGAATAAGTTGATCCCTAAGACAGAATATGAAGAAAGACTATTATTCCTGATTCACTTCATTGCTGGGAGTCCTTATTTCAGGTCACCTACAATTGCTGTTTGTAAGAAGAACATCACTGCAGAATGTTAATGAGGCTAGATTTCGACACATTAAAAATAATGACAACTATTATGTGACTGACCATCCTTCACCACTTCCATAATCTGTACATTTGTTTTATTTACAACTCACTGTAGCTCTTTCTTTTTTTCTTTTTTAACTTAACATGATAACTTTAGATAGATCCAAAATAAATGTGTAATGCCTAATATCTGACAGGTGATTCTATTTTCACCAATGTGTTCTTGCTTTTATCCCTTCTTTATATGTGCATTTTTGATTTTTTGACGTTTCTGTGTTCTAATCTAGTCTGATTACAGTAAAAAGCATTCTCTAGAGTCTGCTTGCTCCTTGATCTGTTTAAAACTTTCATTTAGTGGCTACAACTAGGAATTGTAATAGTGTGCATTACTATAATTGCATTTTTATTTAATTACTAAATTGTAAACTGCTTTTTCATACTGAGACTTGTATTTTCTCATTGTGAGTGTTCTTTTTATGCTTTTAAAGTGAGGTTTCTGTGTTCGACTCAGGTGGCATAATTTTGTTAGAGGTGTGCTGTTGTCTAGGCCTGGTAGTTTTGTTTGAGTTTCCTGTGTTTCTGGCAGCCATTGTCTGCTGATAGTCTGTCTTCATTATTATTGAGAGTAACAGGGCCTCCTGACCTTCGGTAGTATGAGTGATTGGGTAATAGCAGGGGCTGAGTAGTAATTTGATCTTCTAACTCTTCCATCCTTACTGGTATATAAACCCTATGTCTTGAAAAGGTTGTTCTTGTATTTATCAGGCTGTGGATGGTATTTCATTACTGAAACTAAGCGGAAATTCCTTAAGATTCCAAGAACAGGATAAGTTATTTCTTACACTTATTTCACTGAACTGCACTTCTGAAACACTTATAATTGTGCTATACTGTTAATTTACTACATTTTGCACTGTTATAAAGTTTTTTTTACTGTTTCACTGCATTTGTGTACTGCTTCATACTGTTTTAACTCTATTTTCATAGCTGTTAATCTACTGCATTTTGCACTGTTATAAAGCTATTTGTACTGTTTCACTGCATTTATGTAGTTTTATACTGTTTTAACTGTATTTTTCATTGCTAGATACTGTTTCATTACTATAATTGCATGTTTACTGAATTACTTAACTATAAACTGCTTTTTCATACTGAGAGTTGTATTTTCTGTTTGTGAGTGCTCTATCCGAGCTTTTCTGTGCATTTTTGATTTGTTGAGGTTTCTGTGTTCTAATCTAGTCTGTTTACACTTAAAAGCATTCTCTAGAGTATGCTTGCTCCATGACCTGTTTAAATCTTTCATTTAGTGGCTACAGCTAGGAACTGTAATAGTGTGCATTACTATAATTGCATTTTTATTTAATTACTAAATTGTAAACTGATTTTTCATACTGAGACTTGAATTTTCAGTTTGTGAGTGTTCTTTTTATGCTTTTAAAGTGAGGTTTCTGTGTTCTGCTAAGGTGGCATAATCTTGATAGAGGCATGTTGTTGTCTAGGCCTGGTAGGTTTTTTTTTGAGTTTCCTGTGTTTCTGGCAGGCATTTTCTGCTGATAGTCTGTCTTCATTATTATTGAGAGTAACATGGCCTCCTGACCTTCTGTAGTATGAGTGATTGGGAAATAGCAGGGCCTGAGTAATAATTTGATCTTCTAATTCTTCCATCCTTACTGGTATATAAACCCTGTGTCTTGAAAAGGTTGTGTTTGTATTTATCAGGCTGCGGATGGTATTTCATTACTGAAACTAAGTGGAAATTCCTTAAGATTCTAAGAGCTGGATAAGTTATTTCTTACACTTATTTCACTAAACTGCACTTCTGAAACACTTATAATTGTGCTATACTGTTAATCTACTACATTTTGCACTGTTATAAACGTTTTTTTACTGTTTCACTGCATTTATGTACTGTTTTATACTTTTTATCTGTATTTGTCATTGCTAGATACTGTTAAGTACTCTAATTGCGTGTTTACTGAATTATGTAACTATAAACTGATTTTTCATACTGAGAGTTGTATTTTCTGTTTGTGAGTGCTCTATTCCAGCTTTTTTGTGCATTTTTGATTTTTTGAGGTTCTGTGTTCTAATCTAGTCTGTTTACAGTTAAAAGCATTCTCTCGAGTCTGCGTGCTCCTTGTTCTGTTTAAAACTTTCATTTAGTGGCTACAGCTAGGAACTGTAATAGTGTGCATTACTATAATTACATTTTTATTTAATTACTAAATTGTAAACTGATTTTTCATACTGAAACTTGTATTTTCTCATTGTTAGTGTTCTTTTTATGCTTTTAAAGTGAGGTTTCTTTGTTGTGCTCAGGTGGCATAATCTTGATAGAGGCGTGCAGTTTTCTATTCCTGGTAGTTTTGTTTGAGTTTCCTGTATTTCTGACAGCCATTTTCAGCTGATAGTCTGTCTTCATTATTACTGAGAGTAACAGGGCCTCCTGACCTTCTGTTGTACGAGTAATTGGGTAATAGCAGGGCCTGAGTAGTAATTTGATCTTCTAACTCTTCCATCCTTACTGGTATATAAACCCTGTGTCTTGAAAAGGTTGTCCTTGTATTTATCAGGCTGTGGATGGTATTTCATTACTGAAACTAAGCGGAAATTCCTTAAGATTCCAAGAGCAGGATAAGCTATTTGATGTAATGTGATCCTATCTCGCCTACATTCAATACATATGGGTTCGGAGCCGATCCTCGGCTCCGACTCGGCACCGAATACAATAGAACACAGTCTCTTATTGGCTGAGCTATTCTATATCCCAGGATGCACCACCACTAGTTCCCCAGATCTCGTTTGCCGCTCAAGAGCATAGACGTGGTCTCGGACTTGGCTGAGCTAAGTACTTTAGTCAGATAGAACTTTTTGTCTGAAAATTCTCTTTTTCCCCCAAAAGCTGTTTTAACAGCTACTGTTGTGATACTGTTGTGATACTGTTGTGTTTGGAAGTTTTCTTCTGGTATTTTTGAAGTAATCTTGTGGTGATTGTGTCTGTTTGTCGACAGGTGGTTCCGTTTAAATTAGAGGGGCCTAGGCCTGTTAAGTTTCTGTCATTTGTTGTTGTCTCGTGTTTTTTCCTGTTAACTTACTTTTTTTGGTGAAGGTTACAATGTCTAAAGAACATAGGCCTTCAGGGTTCAAAAAATGCACTAAGTGCGGGTATAAAATGTCAATAACGGATGATCACGCGCTATGTGTGTACTGTTTAGGGCCTAAACATCTTCAAGAGTCCTGCAGTGTGTGTCACGCTTTTTCCTCTCGAGTCCTCCAAGAGAGGAAAAACAAATTAATCTTAAAAGGACTGATTGCTCCATCCTTTGAGGAAGCTTTGACTTCTGGCTCTCCTACTTCCCAAAGGAAAAAGAAATCGTCGGCTCCGACCAGTCCGTCGGAACCGACAACAAAAAAATCTAGGCAGGCTTCTCCTTCGGCTCCACGGACTTCGGAGCCGAGGGTGGAACGGTCTGCCTCGATGTCTCCTGCCTCGACTCCTTCAGTTTCGGAGCCGAGAGCTCGAGCATCGAGAGGTGTGACACCTTCATCGGCTCCACTGTCTTCGGAGCCGATGAGGGTTACATTCTCAGACACTTCCCCCTCGGCGCCGAAGCCCCTATCGGCTCTGAGGGAAGTTGAAATAGTGATGGAATCTTCCTCGGCGCCGATAATTATGGAACCTTTACGGAGCCGGTCCCCTTGTCTATCGGAACCGATGGAGAAGTCTTCTCGGACCCGATCGGTTTCTTCCCGATCTTCGAGGATGTCCGATTCGGACATAGACAGGGTACTACAGAAGCTTTTCCAGTCTCCAGTCTTCACCAAATTGATGTCGGCTCCGACCCAATTGGTACTGGAACCGACTGCCCATCCTACTTTGTCAATTCCTCCTCCAACAGCCTCGGCGCTGTTGGAGTCGGTGCTGGTGGATCCGGTCGAGGTAATTGAGTTGGCTCCGACTCTTACTTCTACCCCATCTCTTGGGTCGGGGTTCGGAACGGGGACCTCCTCTGTCGGCCCTGGGGGGGGTGCTTCGGGCCCGATTCTTTCGGTCCCTAGCCTCCCTCTCGGTGCGTCGGCTGCAGGGGCTCCTACGTCCGTTGTGGCCTCGAGGGTTGGACCTTCCCAGGATTCTGGGGGTCCGGCTTTCGATGCTATGAGGAGTGCCTTAGCCAAATCTTCTGTGGCTACTTCGACCTTTTCACCACCACCTTCCATGGATTTGGAAACTGGTGCTTCTGGAGTTCCCCTGTCTCACAGCGGAGCCCCTAGGCCTGAGGATACCCCCACGGGTGGTTCCCTTCTTCCTAGGGGTTCCTCCGACGCGCTTTCGGAGGAACCCCCCAGAAAGAAATTGTGTAAGAGGAAACACGTTGACTCCCCTGATGAGTCTCTTACATCGGATACCGACCTCGATGATGCGGAAGGGTCCCCAAAGTCGTCCTCGGATGATGGCTCCTTCGCGGACATATTAGAAATCCTCAAACAACGAGGCGACTGGCAGTCCAAACCCCCTTCTGCTGAGGAGTCGGTCTTCCTCAAGGCCTTTGGGGCTCAGCCCTCCGCCTCCTGGGTGTCTCCACCCTTCGATGAGCTTCTGGATTTGATCTCTCGAAGGGTGTGGGAACACCCGGATTCTGTGGAACCGGTGCCTGCTTGACCCAACAAGTTCCTTTCGGCCCCTCCGGACAAAGAATTCTTATCCAAGGGCGTGGCAGTAGATGCTATGGTGGTGGCATCTGCTACCCAGCAAGATGTAGCAGAGGCTTCGACGTCCGTCCATCCTCCTAATAAAGAGTCTAGGAGCATGGATCGGTACGGCAAGCATTCTGACTTCAGCGGCCTTTACGTTAAGGTCCCTGAATTATTTGGCACATTTTACTAGACTGCAGAGGGATCTGGTCAAGGAGCTGTCAGACTCCCTCTCGGGTAATTTACCTGAACAGTTAGCCCAGTCGGTTGGCTCTCAGTTATCTACCCTTTCTTCTTTATCCAACTCCTCCATGAGGCTCATATCTTATGCTGCTGAAGGAGTGAGTAGAGCGGCGGGTACAGGAGTTGCTTTACGAAGACAAGCCTGGCTTCGCCTGTGTCATTTTGCGGAGGCTTTCAAGTCTTCCTTTGCCGACGCTCCCTTTGATGGGTCCTCATTGTTTGGACCCAAGGTAAAGGACACCTTGATTCGCTGTGAGCAAGAGGGTAAGACTTTGGCTGCTGTCGGAGCCCAGTTTTTCACTCCCTTCAGGCCTTATCCCAAGGCTCGAAGGGGTGGGAAGATGTGGTTTCGAAAATCTCAGAAGCCTTACTCGCCACAGCAGAATGACTCCCCTTCTAGAGGCAGAGGAAGGGGAAATTTTTCTGGAAGACGCCGTCCCAGAGGCGGCGGAGGCCCTCGCAACACTGTAGACAGCGAGTCCTTTCGTGGCTCTCCCTCCTTCCAACATCCCTGAAGGAGTGCCCGACTGTGCAGCTCCGGAGCCAGTCGGGGGTCGTTTTTCGGAGCACCTAGAAGCCTGGAGACAGATTACTCAGGACCAATGGGTGCTTCGAATAATTGCCGGAGGATACAACATTCCCATAGATCATTATCCCCCTCCAACCCAAAGGATCCCGCACCCTCCACCCAGTCAGCGGGTTTTAGCAGCCTACGAGGTGTCAAAACTGCTGCGAAAAGGAGTCATCCAACCTGTCCCCACAGACCAAGCTGGATCAGGGACTTACTCAAGGTTCTTTTTGGTGCCAAAAAAGACCGGGGACTGGAGACCCATCTTGGATCTCAGCAAATTCAACCGATTCGTAAAGAAGTCCAAATTTCGGACGGTCACCTTACAATCCATTCTTCCGCTGTTGGAAGAAGGTGTTTGGATGTGCTCCATAGATCTCAAGGACGCTTACTACCACATATTAATAAACTGGGCGTCCAGAAGACACTTACGCTTCAGCCTGGGAGACAGTCATTTCCAGTTTCGAGCTCTGCCCTTTGGTCTCACTTCAGCCCCCAGAGTGTTCACCAAATGTTTGGCAGTAGTGACTGCTCACTTGAGGAGTTTAGGATTCCAGCTGTTTCCGTAGCTAGACGACTGGCTGCTAACTGCCACCTCCAAGCATCTACTTTTAGAGAATCTAACAGCCACTATCAAATTGGGCAGTTCCTTAGGGATCACCTTCAATTGGTCAAAATCAGTGCTGCAGCCATCTCAGCGTATTCTGTTTATTGGAGCAGAAATAGATTCAAGACAAATGCGGGTCTTCCTTCCTGCAGAAAGAATAGAGACACTCCAAAATCAGGTCCGGACTCTACTCAAAAGAAGTTGGGCCCCAGCGAGGATGGTGTTGCAACTACTAGGTTCCATGGCGGCCGCCATTCTCATGGTTCCCTTTGCAAGGCTGCACATGAGGATTCTCCAGTGGCTTTTGTCAGTTCAATGGTCTTACCAGGACCTTCCTCTCAACCACCAAATACTGATTACAGACAAATGCAAGCAGGACCTTCGTTGGTGGCTGGTATCCGCCAACCTCAATCCGGGTCTACCCTTTGTCCCCCCACTCCCCGTCGCCACGCTGACTACGGACGCCTCCCGGACAGGGTGGGGGGGCATTGTCTGGGCAGGTCGGTTCAAGGCATGTGGCGCTCGGACGAGTCTGTTCTTCACATCAACGTTCTGGAAATGAGAGCGGTGCTATTAGCATTGCAAGCTCTACACGACCACCTTCCCCAAGCCGTGATTGCCATCCAGTCCGACAACATGTCGGTTGTCTGGTACTTGAACAAACAAGGAGGAACCAGGTCCTACCCTCTTTGCAGGGAGGCAATGAGAGTGTGGGAGTGGGCGATTGCTACCAAATGCTACCTACTGGCAATGCACATTCCGGGGAAGTCCAACGTGATAGCCGACAGGTTGAGCAGAACTATTCTCTCTCCTCACGAGTGGTCTCTAAACGACAAGATAGCCTCACAGATCTTCTCGAAGTGGGGAATCCCTTGTTTCGATCTTTTCGCGAGCCCCCTCAATGCGAAATGTCCACATTTCTTCACCCTGACTCCTGCTGCGGGGGTGACACCCAAGGACGCTCTAGTTCACGATTGGCCCTCCGGCCTGCTGTATGCCTTTCCACCTATTCCCCTTCTCCCGAAGGTGATTCAGAAGGCGATTCGTCTAAACAGCAAGATGATATTAATCGCCCCGTTCTGGCCTCGGCAAACCTGGTTCCCCTTCCTACGCAAATATGCGTTGGACGGTCCTTGGTTCCTGGATCAGCTTCCGGACCTGTTGACTCATCAGTCAGGACGACTCCACCAGTCCCTCCCTGCACTCAGGCTAGCAGCCTGGTTACTCCTCTTCCAACCGTAGTGAGAAACCATTCCTTAGCCCCAGAAGTCATGCACATCTTATCTTCGGCTCACAAGGCTTCTACCAAGAAAATATATACCGATAAGTGGAAGAGGTTTGCCATCTGGGCCCAATCCCAAGGAGTGGATCCAGTGACAGCTTCCGTGTCGGAGGTGCTAAAGTTTTTAGCCACTCTATTTAACCAAGGGTCTTCGGTGTCCACCATTAAAGTACAATTGGCAGCTATCTCTAACTTTCATGAATGTATTAATCCTTCTTTAATGAGCAACAAGTTATGTAAGGCTTTCATTAAAGGAGCTTGGCTGTTACGTCCCCCTACTGTTCATCCGGCACCGCCATGGGACCTTAACGTAGTGCTAGGGGCTTTGACCTCGTCCCCTTTTGAGCCAGCAGCTACCTGTGAATTAAAGTTTCTTTCTTGGAAAACTGCCCTCTTAGTCACCATTACTTCGGCTAGAAGAGTTTCAGAGCTCCAGGCCTTGTGTATTAACCCACCATACTTGGTTTTTCACAAAGACAGAGTGTCCCTCAGACCAAATCCATCCTTTGTTCCAAAGGTTTGCTCTAAACTGGCTCTTCGACAGTCACTAGAACTACCTGTCTTCTTTCCCAAATTTTCAGATAGGCCTGAATATGTCTTTCACTGCTTGGACGTCCATAGACAATTGCGTTTTTATTTGGATAGGACGCAAAAAACCAGAAAGTCAGACCAGCTTTTTCTATCTTTTTCCGATAACAGGTTAGGTAATGCAGTCACTAAAGTCACTATTGCTAAATGGATCAGGGACTGCATTACTCATATTTATGCATCCTCGAATAGAAAACTCATAGCTCCGATTAAAGCTCATTCTACTAGAGCTATGGCTACCTCAGCAGCATTTTCATTCTAAACTTTCTATTGATGACATTTGTGCGGCTGCCACGTGGACCTCATCACATACTTTCATTTCTCACTACAAATTGGATGTGGCATCCAGGGGTCGAGCTTCCTTCGGTTCCACAGTTCTCAGGAGTGTTTTCCAGTGAGCCTCCCAGGAATAAGGTGCTAGGGACGCTGTCCCATATGTATTGAATGTAGGCGAGATAGGATCACATTACATCTTTTAGTTATGTACTTACCATAACTTTAGATGTATGGGATCCATCTCGCCTACATTCCTAATAACCCACCCTCCATCCCCCTGCCTCATGGATCGGGAGAGACCGGTCGATTTGAAATCCAATCTTTCCTCTCTTGAAAGACCTGAGTATGTTATACTAATGGTATGTCTCTGTGTCTATGAGTGCGGACAAACAAGATCTGGGGAACTAGTGGTGGTGCATCCTGGGATATAGAATAGCTCAGCCAATAAGAGACTGCGTTCTATTGTATTCGGTGCCGAGTCGGAGCCGAGGATCGGCTCCGAACCCATATGTATTGAATGTAGGCGAGATGGATCCCATACATCTAAAGTTATGGTAAGTACATAACTAAAAGTTACAGTTATTTCACTAAACTGCACTTCTGAAATGCTTATAATTGTGCTATACTGTTAATCTACTACATTTTGCACAGTTATAAATCTTTTTTTACTGTTTCACTGCATTTATGTACTTTTTTATACTGTTTTAACTGTATTTTTCATTGCTAGATACTGTTTCATTACTTTAATTGCATGTTTACTGAATTACTTAACTATAAACTGCTTTTTCATACTGAGAGTTGTATTTTCTGTTTGTGAGTGCTCTATCCAAGCTTTTCTGTGCATTTTTGATTTTTTGAGGATTCTGTGTTCTAATCTAGTCGCTTTACAGTTAAAAGCATTCTCTAGAGTCTGTTTGCTCCATGATCTGTTTAAAACTTTCATTTAGTGGCTACATTTAGGAACTGTAATAGTGAGCATTACTATAATTGCATTTTTATTTAATTACTAAATTGTAAACTGCTTTTTCATACTAAGACTTATATTTTCTCTTAGTGAGTGTTCTTTTTATGCTTTTAAAGTGAGGTTTCTGTGTTCTGCTCAGGTGGCATAATCTTGATAGAGGTGTGCTGTTGTCATTTCTGCTGATAGTCTGTCTTCATTATTATTGAGAGTAACAGGACCTCCTGACTTTCTGTATTATGAGTGATTGGGTAATAGCAGGGGTTGAGTATTAATTTGATCTTCTAACTCTTCCATCCTTACTGGTATATAAACCCTGTGTCTTGAAAAGGTTGTGCTTGTATTTATCAGGCTCTGGATGGTATTTCATTACTAAAACTAAGCGGAAATTCCTTAAGATTCCAAGAGCAGGATAAGTTATTTCTTACACTTATTTCACTGAACTGCACTTCTGAAATGGTTATAATTGTGCTATACTGTTAATCTACTACATTTTGCTCTGTTATAAAGATTTTTTTACTGTTTCACTGCATTTATGTACTGTTTTATACTGTTTTTACTGTATTTTTCATTGCTAGATACCGTTTCATTACTCTAATTGCATGTTTACTGTATATTTGACCTGTGACACTCCTCCCAGTTTAGTGTCATTAGTTCATTCAATCTAATAGAGAACATTTGCGAAGGCCGACCCACTCAGATTCTTAACCTTGAATTAACTTCTGTTCCAGATTTCTCCATTTCCACTTTACTGAAAAAAAAAAATACTGAAAAAAAAAATTCTAAGCTTGCTTCCCCTCTTTCCTGTAACATGTCTCGTCCAGATACAGATTTGCTGTATCCAGGACTGTTTATAAGCTCCTGAGCCCCCCCCCCCACACTTAACTAGGGTTAAACTATTCCTAGTGCCATAGAATCTGCTCTTCAAATTTTCCCTTGCAACTAGCCAGCTTTTTAGTTTTAGCACTCAGATATGTTTCTTAAGAGCTCAACACTTGTTCATAACTCATTGTAAGCACTAAATAAGCTAAAAATTTCTACAGCACTCAACTTTCCTCACTTGTCTAGAGGAAAACAGTTTTTAGTACTTAATAAATAAACACCTTTCCAGGCATGTCTAAAGGTCAGTTCCCGGTGTTTTATCCTGTCTACCTGATGAATCTGGGCATCTTGGGACAATGTAGCAATTGCCTCATATACATGGACAACCGTCTCCTCCTACCACCCAACACTACGACCTGTGAGAGATGCACTTATATAGCCAAACTAGAAGCAAAGCTCTCTTCACCGAAGACTGGACTAGACAGTCAAGAGGAGAAGGTAAAAACTTGCACCGCACCACACTCATCACATAGTCCCTCAAAACTTACACCACCAAAACACACACACAGAAGCACAAAACACACACCTACGTTCATGGTGGCTCTCAGTAAAAATTTGCTCAAACAACTGAGACCTCCAAAGCAGAAATGCAAGCAACATCCACCCCCCAACACAACCCAAATGACACATAGCCTACATACTCAGAGTGCCACTCAAGTACAGCCCATAAGGCATAATGTACCAAACACTCTAGTCATAGGTGACTCTATAGTCAGGCAAACTGATGTTCAACTCACCAGGCTAAACAAGGAGAAAGTTACTGTCAGCTGCCTGTCGGGTGCTAGGATCCACCACATAAAGCATGCACTCAGGTCACTCCACAACAAGTACAAATATGACTCTGTCATTGTCCATGTTGGTGTGAACGATCTGAGACGTACCTCCCTGGACCATATGAAAAGAGACATGGAGGAGCTCTCTGATCTTTTAGCCCAGGCAGGTATGACCCTAGCCCTAAGTAACATCCTGCCATCACCCAGAATGATACCACAGTACAAGGACAAATTGATTGACTTCAACAATTGGCTAAGCTTCTGGTGTCATTCTAAGGGAATCCAGTATCTGTCTGCCTGGGATGACATGACTGACAGACCACGCTGCTTTGCCAGAGATGGCCTCCACCTGTCACTCTTGGGATTCCGGATACTGGCAAAGGCTCTTGCCACCCCTTTAGTGCCTTTTTTAGGTAAGGTTCAAATGACAAATTCACCATCATAACAAGTACAAGCAAGCAAGCAAAACCTGAGGGTAATGCTACTCAATGATAGAAGTCTAAACCTCAAAATGCACTCACTCATGGCACTCCTTAAAATGGAGAACATCGACATCTGTGCAGTGACAGAGACCTGGTTCAAAGCTCCAGAGATCACCCCTGCATTACCAGGCTATAATTCATACCACACCTTTCGGTCACCAAACCCGAAACTAGAAACACTAAAGGTGGAATAGTGTCCATATTCATTAAGGACATCTACACCTCCAAGCTAGTTGCTCAGCATAATGCATCCGAGATTATCCAAGTTCAACTAACTCTGGGAAAAATTGCAATCCAGATTGTAGCTTGCTACAGACCCCCCACCATGCCCCTGGATTCTCAGTCCTCTTTTCTTGATACACTGGAAAATATTAAGGTACAACCCAATGCCCTAATAGTGGGTGATTTCAACTACCCCACCATTAACTGGGAAAACTACTCATGTACCATCTCTTTTGCTCAACATTTTCTGGAATTCATCAATTCCAACACCTTGGATCAACTTATCCACACCCGCACCAGGGGCAGCAATATCCTAGACCTGGTCATCACCAACATGGGCAACCAGTGTTTCACACCAGAGGTCAGCTCCTCGATGGTTTGATCCAACCACAAGCTAATCACCTTAGACATCCACATCCTGCTCCCACCCCCCCCCCCATTAGGAAAACAACTGTAAAAAGTTTCTCCAAAGCCAACTTCACACTTCTTAAAACAGAAGTGGCAAACTTCACGACACCCATGCAGATGGACAATAGAGGTACTACTGCTGAATCCTACACAAATGCACTTTATAAGCACTTACACGAGTGCATGGATCGTGCTATCTCTAAAAGAACCTAGATGCTATCCTACAAAAAAGGAAGCCAATCTGGTGGTGTTCTGCCATAAACAAACTCTACAACAGAAGAAAGAAACTGTTGCAAAAAAGAGTAAAATCCCATGATTGGAGGAACTCCCTGGTCAGGCTCAGTAAGAAGCTGAGATCCCTCATAAAATCTTCCAAAGCTAGTTACGAAAACAAAATCACCACTGATTCTAAAGACAACCACAAAAGCATTCTATAGCTATGTCAAGAATCTCAATGGCAACAATTAGATCTGCTCTGAGTTACAGCACAATGGCACTAAATATGCAGAACCAACTGATATTGTTAACATCCTGGCAGATAGGTTCAGTGCTAACTTTACCCCCCTCTCACCCTCTAAAGGGCCCATCTTTATACCGGAAGAATGCAAAGTTCCTGTAATCATGGCTGAACAGGTAAAAATCTCCCTCTCCAAAGCCAAGAACACAGCATCCATGGGACCTGACAACATCCCAGGCTGCTTTCTATATGAACTACAGAATGAACTGGCACCCCACCTAAGTACCATGTTCAATCATAGCCTCACCTCAGGCTTTGTGCCCATTGAATGGCGCACTGTGACAGTTATCCCACTCCACAAGGGGGGGGGGGCACAACAGACCTCGGGAACTACTGCCCCATTAGCCTGACGAGCCTGGTCTTTAAGGCTATGGAACGTATCATCATGGAGCACATAAACAAAGACATTGGAGATCTTCAAACTCTGGACCACACACAGTTCGGGTTTGTAAAAGGCAGATCATGTCTCCTAGACCTGATAGACTTCTTTGAAGTATTTACCAAAGCCATAGATGAGGGTAAGGTGGTTTACACAGCCTATCTACATCTCACCAAGGCATTCAACACCATCCCCCACTCTGGAATTATAGATAAACTCACTAAACTAGGTATAAATCCCTAAGTCACAAGATGGGTTGCCAACTGGCTTACTGACAGAACCCACACTGTGAAAGTAGCAGACTCCAAATCAAACTTCAGGCCAATGACAAGTGGAGTACCACAGGGTTCAGTCCTGGGTCCTGTCCAGTTTGGTATCTTCTTCTCTGAAGTACAGGCTAACACAGAAGGTCTTTGGCTAACTAAATTCACAGATGACTGCAAACTAGGAGCCATAATCAAAACTCCTAATGATGTGGACATCCTACAAAAGAACCTGACTGAGACAGATGCCTGGTGTCAAAGCCATGGCCTCAAGCTCAATGCCATCCCCTTTGATAAAAACTCAGTACCCATGAATTACCACATAGGTGGCAGTCTACTTAACACTGAAAGTGTGATAAGAGACCTTGTGACACAGGTGGACAGTAGTCTCTTCTTTGATAATCACATTGCTACATTGGTCAGGAAATCCTTTTACATGGCACACCTCATCACAAAAGGTTTCTCATCCAGAAAAAAAGAGGGCATTGTTCCTCTCTACACATCACTCATTAGACCCATTATAGAGTACAACACCCCTTTTGGTATGTACCTCACAAGACATCTACAACAACTGGAAAGGCCAGAGAAATGCCTCACAAAGAGGATTACTGGCCTTAAACAGATGCCCTACACAGACCGACTCAAAAAACTCCAGCTTTACTCCATCACATATCACCTACTCAGAGGCGATCTCTGCCTAACATACAAAGCTATGTCAAACCCAGAGCTGTTGGACATACTCCATTTAAAGAAATCCCTATCCCTCCAAGCTACATGCTCTAGGGACCTAAACCTTGTCACCACAATAAACAGAACATGCTGGATGGATAGATTCCTGTCCCAGAGACTTCCCATACTCTGGAACAGACTACCTATCTATGTCAAACAGAGCTCCTCATTAGCACTCTTCAAGAAATATCTTGATGATTGGATGGGTAATAGGAAATTCACCCCAGGGATCACTTCTGTGGTTCTGCTTGACAGGGGCACAGGAAAATAATTTTCTTGCGTGGCAAAAGCCAGGGTACCTTTTTGGCTAGGCTTGTATAGGCCATAGGGCCAATAGCCTAGTACCTACCTATGAACCTATGAAACTAAGTGTATAATTACAACAAAATGCCACATCATATCAATTACTTAAGACTTTTTTAGTCTTTTTTATTCCCAGTAACATCAAACTATTGACCCTCCCACAATCTCATTCCATCTTTTCCAAGTGAGGTTACTGCTTGTCTTGGGAAACTGCCATCCATGCAGCCATCAGAATTGGTGTTATTTTATTTCCCTAACTAATCACTTCGGTTGCATTATGCATGCTCATAGATGCAAGGGTATTTATAACCTTCCATTGAGGGTATGCAATGTTCCTAAAAAAGTAACTTGAAGATTAGTACATATGTAGGTTAACCAAGTGTAAATCCAAACTACTGCTGTATGCAAAAAGCTTTGCATCCAAAAACTGACAACATTACATTGAGTCAGACATCTCCCTCCCATTAACAAACCTCAGCACTCAGGGGTCATAGTCAGGCATTTAGCCTTGTGTGTCACAGTGCTAGCCTACACAGTTACATTCAATATTCATCATACATATTAATACTTATTTATATTTTTATTTTAAATTGGTTAATTGGGTAGGTGGATTGGTCCAGGGACCCTTTCTAGCCATGACAAAGGCCAACAGCACAAACACACACACAGATAATAAATCAAGTAACAGCCGTTCAGACTCATAACCTGCACTTCTTCATTTTCCTGATGAGAAGCCTGTGCACCAACATTTCCTCTAACTTGATCCTGAGCAATCTTTCATAATGCCTGATATCATTGGAGGAGCCAGTCTACCCTTGAAGCTGTTCAAGACAGAAGCATTTCATATGAATTAGTGCCTGTTTTTTAATAAAACATTACATACTACAAGATGTAGCTGTTGGATAACACACAGTACTATCTATCCTACAGCTTTCCATCTTATACTGATGCTCCCTATCCTATTCAGCTTGTGAGACTTCTTTCCTAAAAGAATGCATAATATAGCTCTTTCTTAGTAGTCCAAACATTTTAAGGTCTTTATATCCAAAAGCTAGAACAAAATATCTCAATAGATAAGACCTATTGTTATGCCTAAATTCACTATCCTTTACTTGCATGTTTCCCATTCAGCCAATCCACTGAGCCATCTATATGTAAACCAGGTAGATGCCATTGGCCCTTTGTTCCTGCAGCAAAACATGTTGACATTTCTCAAATTGAACTATTTTGGACTTCCTGATCTACATGACTATATGCTTTTTTTATTCCCATAATCTTATTGCAGGAGACTACCTTTTCCCCTTATTCTTGATCCAGGATATAATGTAAATGTTTATCAGTCCTGAAATCCCCAAAATATAAGCCAGCCACCTGGGTTTGCAGTATAACTGTCTCCACTTTGGCCCATGATGCAACCTACGTTATATTTGCCACTTCCATGAGAAGAGTACAGTTTAATAATCTTTTCCTTTCAGTCATATATCCCTTCTCAGAACTGTCACAGCCTCTTATGTCCCTGCTTATTTCTCAATTACTTGGACATTTGACCAGTCAGAGAGGCAGGTACTGCACACTTAATACAAAATATATCCTGGAAAGACAGAGCCCCACCCTCTCTCTCTCACTTATTAGACTTATCTTCCTGATAGTCCATCAGCTGACCTTCAAATATATTGCTCAAATGACCTTCCCTATATTTAAATAATCTGGCCACTGCCATTAAACACATACATATATAAAACTGTTGTGGCTTTTAGACAAGGATGAATCTATTTGGTGTGCAATTTTCCTTTAGTGACCCAGATAATACATGGGACAGCATTCTAATCTGACATGTAGAACAGGCTACTAAAATGAATTTGTAAATATGATAAGCAGTTAGCTAATTAATTATCAGATACAAAAAGGCGCTACATTTATTTTAGGTAGGACACAAGTAAAAAGGTCACACAGAAAAGACACATGGGTGAAAAAAATATATATAAATATAAAAAGTCAGTGAATATTTGGAAGCCATTGAGTTTGAAAACCTGCATGACCGTATGGGATCATTTCTATATATTCAACAGGCATCCTTCTTAGGAGGTTTAAAACATTACTTGTCAGAGACTATGATTTCCTGGGGCTTTTTTTGGCTTTTTGCAAGCACTTCATTTATCATCTACCATGCACTACATGACCTGATGGTCATAAATGGTTATTGCAGGGAAGACGCCTAGACGGCCAACTGAGAGCAGTGAATTTTGAGAGCTCCATAAACCAGTATAATAATATAGGAAAATATTATTATTTTCAAGTTTAAAATGTCAAAAATCTGTAAATAAACTACTAAACTACATAAATATCAATTTTGGTGGAGATATACAGATATTTTCCTGTCAAGTAACTTGGAGATATATTGAGTCACTGAATATGAACAACTCAAGGAATTCTCATCCAGATGCTGCTTTGAAAAAATAACTGCAATTGATGACATCTATCTTACAGGAACTATCTTTGAAGATGGATGACTTTAAAAATGACTTAGAAAACCTCAAATTAAATTCTCAAAAACAGACTTATACTCTTAAGGAACTAATACAGCAACACCAATTAACAAATATAGAGACTTCACTAAATGACATTGAAGGGAGACTCAAAGAGGAAGAATTCCCAAAAGAATTTCTGCTTAAACAGAATACATGGCTGCTCAACAAAATAAATGACTTAGAAAACAGGGAAAGGAGAAACAATATAAGGATCTTTGGTCTGCCTAAAAACACTGAAGGTGAAGACATTATTTCATTCTTAACCTGAATTCCTGAATTTTTAGATTTGAAAGAGGGACTTTCATTTGGAAGTGAAAGGGCACACTGAGGAAACCTGCTTCTAACTCAAAAAAATACTCTACCTAGATCCATAGTTATAAAATTTCTTTCATTTCTGGACAAGGCACTAATATTAAAATCTGCTTGGAGAAAATCACCCTTAAAATACAATCAACGCCTGATAAGGTTTGACAATGATTATTCTTCCAGAACACTAGAACAAAGGAAACAATTCTGGCC
This sequence comes from Protopterus annectens, assembly GCF_019279795.1. Classification (NCBI taxonomy): domain Eukaryota; kingdom Metazoa; phylum Chordata; order Ceratodontiformes; family Protopteridae; genus Protopterus; species Protopterus annectens. The sequence goes on from NC_056726.1 coordinate 861,725,935, forward strand.
AATAATAAAACAACATTAAAGCATAGCTGGCCTTACCAGCCAAGATAAAAATACTTTTTGCTAATGAGATGAGAACCTTTAATGACTTAGAAGAAGCTACTACATTCATCAAAAACAACATAGTGTCTATCCCAGATGAAATGGAATGGATGGCACCTACTCTTAAAAGAATAAAAGAAACAAATCCTTGGATTGATGCTAGAAAGAAGAAACAAAAAACTGATTCCAAGATAGCTGTCCCAAAATAATAACTCTTACAACTACATCTCTCAAAGTATCAACTGATATTGTACATCACTTGTCATCTGTTTTTATTTAAAAAAAAAAAAAAAACAAAGATAGGTCAAGGTGGGTTATTATTTACATTATATATAAGCCAAACAAAGCAACATATAACACAAACATAGAAGTTTCTATTCCCCTACTTGAACTCAATGAATACTTATCTTGTTCATTTTTAATTGAGTTTACTTATAATAATTTAAGTAATTAATTAATTAATTCAACAACGTACCATTGATCAGAGTTCAGACTCAAATGTAACAAATTAATATCATATATAATAGCAGTAACAGTAGCATTTTGAAAAAAAAACATGCTGTCAGTTAAAGTATGATTTAGAAATGTCATGTATATCCTGGTTAACTAATAGTAGCAAGCTCTTAGTACAAATATCATCATTGTTCTGTCTAAATATAGTTAATATCAATTATGGCAGGTATCACAGCTTCGAGTGCTGTTTGATTAAGCCTGACATCGTGTATGTGGATGCAGCTGTGTCTGGCAGCTGTTATATGTTGCCATTTTCATCTCTGGGAAGCTGTGGGTTGTGGCTTGTGATCGAAGTTTACTGATGCTTTTGTATTAGGAAGAGACATTTGGTGTTTTAGCCTAGATCCAGAGGAAAAGGAAAGATAGAACTGTGATTTGGGATATTTTGGCAGAGAATGGTTTATTTGTATGTCTGCTGAGTGAGAGGTGGGAGGGCTGGTGGAGTATGTTGTTTCTTGTTGTGGCGGCTTGTTGGGAGTTTTTTTTTTTTATCTGCTGCTGTCTGTTCTTTTCCTGGCTGCTGCCTCAATGAAAGGGAAGGAATTTAAGCTTGAAGTTGCAGAGAAGTGAAGCTTTGCTTCAGGTGCATCACGAGCCTCTGGTATGCAGTACACAGACACACTAACGGAAACAGATGCTCCCAGGTTCTATGGTAATGGAGACAGAATGATGGTAATGCTTAATGGCTCTGAGGAGCCTCTGAGATGATTCTCGGCAATGCCGTCTTTAGTTTAAAAAAAAAAAAATATATATATATATATATATATATATATATATATATATATATATATACAGGGGCTGTTTTAAACCACATGTACACATATTGATGGTCTCCCAACACTTCATTTAGCTCATTAAGTTGATTCTTGATAAAAAGTAAATAAATAAATAATAAGCGCAATTTTATATTTAAAATGTATTTTGGTCCAAATACATTAATGACTTACATAAGAGTGGAAGTCTGAGTTATTGTTAAAGACTAAGAGTACTTGGTCTTGTGCAGTACCCTTTGCAGTGGTCTGGGAGATGAGCTTGCTCGGATGTGTTGGGCATATGGGTAGCTGATTCTAGGGGTGTTTCAGGTTGCCGGGAATGGAAATTGTGTTGAATGGTTCACTGGCAGATTGGCCACTGCATGGAACAGGCTGGTAAAATGGAACAGGACAAATACTGGTTTGGATATTTTAAGAACAGCCTGGAAACACAACACATGAACTAGTGAATGGTAGTCTGGCAAAACTGGATGGGCATTTTTGCCCGTGCTTGAAGTACTGATATGTGTGTATGTAAGGATGGAAATATACTTATAACAAATAAGAAACTAGAAGAGTCTCATAATTTAAAGTCGATAGACTGTATAAACATGCTTGGAAGGAGCTAATAATAAGAATAAACATTACAGCTTGTGGTCTCTCAAATAACTAAGCAACAGCCAAAAAAAAAAAAAAAAAAAACACACAATAGTTATGTAATGTATGATTTTAGTAAATCTAGACATAAAATATATAATCGTCATATAAGATGAAGCAGTCTGCTGAATTTAGATATTAAAGACAGGATTTAATAACATGGGCTTGTGTATAATAACATTACTGTCTTAACTTGTCATAAATGACATACACTACACTGAACATCAAGGGGAAGCATGATGATTTTCTCATATAAGTAAACGTGCATAACAAGTCATATAATTGCTTTAACTTGAATTGTGGTTTTGTAATACATCTTGACCATACATAATACTTAAGCTGTTACCAAGGTAACTAATGTTGTATACATGACATTAATCTGACAAAGTTGATCAAGGGAAACAATAAAAGCCCGAACTAGGAATATCACAGAATGTAACAATCACATTCTGAACAAATAGTATTAAATTGGCAATAATCACTAAGTTTAACCTTTGCTGATTATACAAAATAGAATGTTGCCATTTAAAAACTTTCAGTATGTTGTTGTTTGTCTTTCGGCTTTTCCTGGTAAGGGGTCACCACAGCGGAACTCCGGTCTGCTAATGATTGGCAGTAGATTTTTACGAAACGCCGAAGTGCCAGCTTGATGCCCAACCTTCAACGAAGGCATGTCCATTTACTTATGCCATAAAATGGCAATTTATGAATATGGAAAGGGAACTTGTAATCATTAATCACAATAAGTGAATTTGTTGTTTGTAAAATCCTTATGTGTAGGAAATGAGGGGAAGAGGGATGCACTGATAATTAAAATGCATTAGCTTTCAATAATGTTTACATAAAACAAACTTGATGCTTTAAGTCAGTTAGCAACAAACAAAGTGATTACTTAAATGCTGGCAAACAATGAAATATAACTTCTGATATATCTAGTAAAATACATTGTATTAGGAATAAATATTATTACCATCTATTTATATTAAGTAATAAGTTTTGAAAGACTTCAATAAGGGTGAATATGTTAAATAACTGATTTCTATAATCTTTTACTGAGGTTTTATATATGATACATCTTATTTTACTGTGAATTAATAGCTTGTTCTATCTTTCATGTAAATATTAATTGCTTATACAATAAGTAGATATTTATATTGTATTGGAATTCTATTTAATGTACAATAGTACTATATCTGTTCAAAATAATATAAATATTGCTTATTCCTATTACAAATATCGTCCATATGATAATTAAATTTATGGAGCTCAGATGTTCTGGATTGTCAAGATATGAGTGATAATCTGATGGCCTTAGGTTTATCCATCAGATTAGGAATGATTTTCATTCCATGGCTAGTGCAGGTCTTAGTTTTGTTAACATTGTTATTTCACAAAAACATTTTTAGTATGCCTGACTAAAACATTGCTTTATTGGTAAACACTCAAAGTATAAAACTGATTATTTTCTTTAAAAGCTCAAACATATACTTTATAGTTATCAGAGGAAAATGTTTAATAGTCACAATATAACAAAAAATACATAGTCTAAATAACCTAAGATGGATTTAACTTTATTATCTTTAAATACCAGCGGCTTAAACAATCCTAGCAAGAGATCAAATTTACTGAAATATTTAAAACTGAAGAAAGCACAAATTGGCTTCCTTCAAGAAACTCATTTCAAAACAAATGACAATTACAAATGGAATCCTAAGGAATATATGATATTGGCGCAATCCACTTATAAGACAAAGACAAAAGGGGTAAAAATTTTATGGAAAACAAATGTGATTAACCCAAAAATCATTTATAAGTATGAAGATAAAGATGGCCTTATGGCATTAGAAATAGTTAAATATAATAACAGAAAATGGACCCTAGTCAATCTATACTGATTCCCAGACAGTGGATCAGGAAACTGTTTAAAAACACTTGGATGTCATTTCCAATAATTATAAAGGCAAACTTAATATTAGGAGGAGATTTTAACTGTATAGTTGATATTTCTGAAACTACACATAAAAGACTGTTGTGTACATCTGTATCAGAAGCTTTAAATAAGTGGGTAGAATCATTTCATCTTGTAGATACTTTCAAATTTAAAGAAGATAAATCTTTGTTGTTTTCCCATCAAGATCACAGATTTGGTACCCAAATCAGAATAGATAAAATATTTGGTGCCTATGACTTACACTCTAAAATCATTAATTTCTCAGTCACTCCCTGCCCCTTTTCAGACCACATTTCATTGATACTAAAACTTCAAAATTGGTACAAACCATTAATTTTAACTCCAGAATTCCAGCATATATAACTAAAATTAAAGAGTTCAAACCCTGGTTATTACTTGAATTACAGTCCTTCTTAGATATTAATTACACCACCAAGATAAATAAAATGATGATATGGGACTCATTAAAAGCTTACATATATGATAAAACCCTAACTTGCTATAAAAAAACAGAGACTGGGATTCTGAATTATTAGATCTGCAATCCAAACTTTTGTCAGTAAAAAAGCTGAAAAATCAAAATCATTTGTTGATGAAAAAGAAAGTAGAAGTATTAAACAATAAATACAATGAAATTCTAACACATAAAACTAGTTTAACTTTAGAAAAACTAAAAATTAATACCTTGGGCACTTCTCCCAAATATCTACATAATTTATCCACAAGAATGAAATTACAATCAAAAGCCAATAACATTAAAGGTATTTTCCAGGAAAAGAAAGGGAAAATGTCTCAGATATAGGTTGCATTCTTGATGGCTACAGAAATCACTATATGGAACATTTCCAAAAAGAATATATACATATTGATCAATTAACTCTAGATGAAAAATGTTCTAATATAAAAAAAAAATACCAGAAAAATTAAAACTAGATGTGCAAGCACTCATATCCTACAAAGAAATTACAGATAGAATAAAAGAGTGTAAAAATAATAAAGCTCCAGGTATAGATGGCATAATTATGGAAATATAAAACCGTTTTCCTTCAAAGATACTATCCCTTTTCATAAAACTCTATCAGAAATTCAGCCACAAGCTTTAATACCACCCTCTTGGAGATATTCCTTAATCACACCAATCCTAAAGGAAAACAAATCCCTAAACCTCTGTACCTCATATAGACCTATATCATTATTAAATAATGAGTATAAGATATTTATGACAATATTAACTAACAGAATGAAAATACCACCATCCAAAACAATAAATAATGATGAAACTGGATTTATTTATCATAGACACACATGACAATATTAAGAGAAGAATTTCTCTCATAGGTTATGTTAATAAAGAAAATAAAGAAACACTCATAATTTGCTTAGATATAGAGAATGCCTTTTTTGCATTGGGTGTGACGAGGGTCGACAGGATTAGGAATAAGTATAGCAGAGCAGAATACAGATAATATAAAGCAGCCTTTCCAGTGATTGGTAGTCTTGTCCCATATGTTGCAGGTTTTAAAATTAAGATAGGAAAAATGGTTAATAAATCTAAGCATTTAAACTCCGTTCCCTGATCTGCTAAATCCAAGTCCTTCCATAGTCATATGCTAGAGATCTCAAATCAGACAAAGAGAGTGGCAATCCCATGGGTCCTGCATATATATATATATATATATATATATTTTTTTTTTTTTTTTTTCTGGTTAGTTTTTGTTTCGGCTAAAACTTGGTACCAATATGCTTTCACGCCTATTTGTGCTGCTCAGCATCATCTAGAGGTGACTGAAGGTTACATCTATTTTCATCTAGGGAAAACTTTCTCAAAATTTATTGCTCCTTGCTGAAAAAGAATCCCACAAAGTATCAGGAAAAATGATAGTATGTATGCTTTACTAACCAAGGCTGATAGCTCAAACTAACTAAAATATGTCTGATAACCAAGCAATATAGCAAAACTAAGATGAACCTTTGAATCAGTATATATTCTTTTGTCTAATATTTCATACTGTTTGTTCAACTGTTCTGAATATCAAATAGTATATATTTAGTGACTATATTTGTCTGATCTCTGTGAATGTATTCACCCACTTATGTGTTTGTGTGTTCACAGTTTAATTTTTTTAATGATGGTCTTGTGTCTGTTATTTTTACAGTGACTGTTCTATTTATTTATTTATTTATTTATTTATTTATTTTTGGCTCAGTCATGACAGAATAGGGTCTGTGGACCACTTCACCTACCTGATAAGTAAGCATAACATAAATAAATAAATAAATAAATAAATAAAAAAGAACCGCGACCTTCAACCATATTTCCCTTCCATAATCATGTTTTCAGGAGTATGTCTGACTTTACTGCCTTTCATAGAGACACTGTAATTTACCAATTTTTACTTTGGTGTTGCTACATGATGAGTAATTCAGACTTGTCCTAGAACCTTCCTGAGAATCAGTCAAGTGAAAATATTTTGCACTGCTTCCATGGCTCAGATGAGAAAGGGCCTGCCAGACATACCTCCAGGTGTTCATTTTCAGTATTGTCTCCCTAGCACTGATTTCAAATTACTACATTCTCAATCACAGAGGGAATCATCCCCACAATTCTTTAAAAACCCTCCCTCACATTCTGTCAATCCCAGAAATTCTGTCCACAATATGCATATCCCTTTTATCTATATAAGCTCAACAAGGGATCCAAAAGTGCATCTTAAGTTCTTTCTCCTTTTCCCAATAAATTCTGCTATAACAGTCACAACCCACGTGAGTTATTTTATACTTGAAAATCTGCGTTGCGTTCTGCTCTACATACTACATCCCACAACTGCTACATCTTACTTAAACTCAGATGCTGGCTAGTTGTTTTATTTAAATGCCCTTTGCAGATTCTGGGCCCATTGTCATTACAAGCCCCTGCTACTCCTTTTTCAGTTGTCCCTAGTCAAAAAAATTGTCCTGAAATGTTATTTCATCTTGCATCCCACTAACTTTTTTTGATGTATGCCTTTGTATCATGGAACTATTTGTTGCTGGTCATAGTCTATCCAATGTCCCCATCTGTACATAATTTGCTTTTACTCAACTTCACAAAAAAAATCTTAAAAATACAGATGATCTTTTCTGTCTCCTTACAAGAATGATTTTTTTTTTATAAAATACATAATTCAAAGGAGTCGGTCTTAGCTGCCATTCCTTACTTTTCCCAAGGCTGTTGCTACATCTTTTCCTCTCATGCATCTTGGTCAAAATACTTACAGGTTGCTTAAATGTCCAGTAAGGCAGTCATTGTTAGGGATACTAATTTTCCATGCGGTGAATAAATCCTGAGCAAATGGATGAGAATGGTTAACAGAGACAATAATTATTATAAAAGAAATGTAGGCAGTCAACATGGCAGAACTACATACTTTAATGAGTCATAAAAGTAATAAAACAATAAAAGAAAGATTAGTGCTTTCACGTCCAAACTAGGCACTTCATTGTTAGGGATACTAAGTTTCCACTCTACAATGAAATTCCAATATGGAGACCATTTTTCCATTTTTTATCATGAAAAATGTCACAAAATTATGCGATGTGGGCAATACTGGTAAACACTCGATTTCATGGAACATCATGTGTACACCAATAAATTTCAGTAGACTACTGCTAAATTACATTGACTATGAAAAGTGGCAGCCCACTTTCTAGCAAAGCCATTATGAAGAACAAATTATTATCCCAAGGATCAAAATCCAAGTGGGATATTTCTGGGTGATTCCTCATCACCGCTGCTGTTTTGTCTTCCCTTACCCCATTAATTTATTTACTTTATAGGTTAGGCTATGGCTATAGATCAACTTCCAGAAACCAGCCTTGTTTAAAGACATCTCATCTACTTTTTGTGGATGATTAAAAATAGCATAGTTCATCAGATAATAATGTGAAAGCAAAGCTATAAGCAGTTAAAACGTTCTCAAACGATACAAGAAATATATTTGGTGTTGATAAATCTAAAAAAGCAACATTTATAAAATGAAAGGTGCAGCATTGCAAAAATATCAGCTTGGGACAGGAATCTGATATAAAGGGAGATGAGCAGGAGGGCATTTAAAAATATTTGGGACTAAATGAAGGACTGACAATAAAACATGAATAAATGAGAATAAATATTAAAGCTAATGTTGAAAACTGCCATGGCATCTAGGAATGAAGTCCAAGCTATAAATCAGTTTGCTCTTCCTGTTCTAATTCACAGCTTTGATGTGATTGACTGATTCCAAAAAGTAAAGAATCAGAAGGACAGGAAAACAAGAACAACTGCTTCATGCTTACCAAATGGTATATAAATACAAATGGGTTTCAAATTTTATTTCCATGCTAACACAAATCGTATTTTTCTAGAAACTTTCTAAGTTTCTAAAAGGAATATTTGAAATCTGTCCCTATGTTCTGGCCTTTGCCCCCCCCCCCCATTATTTTAGTCTGTCCAGATTCCTTGTACTAAGAGACTGAGAGGTATACTGAATGGAGCACTCTTGGGTAACAACAAAAACTAAAACAACACTGATTTCATAAAATCTAACTGCACTTGACTTAGTAATGGGGTCAATTCCCATCATGGCATTAGAAACCTAAAACACTTGGAGAAACTAAACAAAGAAAGACCTTTTCCTTCACTGAGAGCAAACATAAGCAGTGACTAGCATCAAACTCTGCATCATAGGAATTACATCTCACAGCCTCAATGCTCTGTGCCACCTGCTTTTAAAACAGACTTTTGTATAAAACTATTTACTACACTCTTGACTTATACCATGATATTTCTGCTTAGAATTAACAAGCTTCTTCAAAGTTTGTCATGCTGGCTCTACTCCTCCAGTCTGTGGTCTGTCTTCCAATTTGCTGTACTGCAATGACCTTTTCTGTATGCAATACTCTGCTTTGGGTTACACTTTCTGTTCTTCTGACATTCATCGACTGACTTCTGTAGGACTGTGCTTATATTACTTTCTTTTAAACTATCGTACATCGAGTAACCAGTTTGAGGTTTCACATATACAAGCTTAGGGTCTATATTAGTTCACTGAAATGCGATTTCAGTGAACACCTAAACATCGACCGCATTTCAGCGAAAATCATTTCAGTGATTTGCTAAATTTACCAAGGGCAAAGAAGTAGTTATCCAACTACTCAACCTTCCCTTTTTTCCACTGTAGCGCAGTCTCGGAGTTGGTATATATAGTTAGGAGGGTTGTGGTGTGGGGCCAAAGCCCCCCACCTGGATGGGTTTGATTTACTTACATGTTGGCCCATTGTGCTGCAGGGCAAGTATTTACTTGCCCTTGGTAAATTTAGCAAATCACTGAAACAATTTTCGTTGAAGTGCATTTGATGTTTAGGTGTTCCCTGAAATCAAATTTTGGCAAACTAATATATACCCCAAACTCAACAGTGGCCAAATTCTTTTGTTCTCTTCATGAAATCCTGTAGTTGACTGAAGGGTGTGAGTTCTTTGAACATTAATCTATGGTCTACTGTGAAAAATGTCAAATTGTGATCAGCACAGGTTTCTTGCATCCCTTTCCTCATTTTTCCCTTAATTTCATGCTCCTTTTCTATATATATTGCACTATCACAGCCTGCGTTCTGTCATTTCTTCACCCATCTTGACTGCTACTCATTTTTGTGTACAGGAGCAATGCCTTAAAATCATGTATTAACAATCTACACATAGCTTGTATATCATCATGAACCATTACAATAATATGTAAGGCTCTGTAAAAATGGTTCTACTTATAGTAGCCATGACACACTTTAGAATGCCTCATGTACTTCCCTTAATTATCCTGACCAATGACTGCCTGCATCACTATTTTTAACCAAATCCATGCACAAGTAATAATTATGTTCATTCATCCTGGTGCATTATTTTCTGTTATTTTCTCTCATAAACCTAGCTGTGCAGGTCTTGAGATTCCCTTATCCACCTGTGCAATAATGAAATGCAACCTTGACACACACATGTCTTAAAGCTCCTTAGGTCACCTCACCAGGCAAGGTTTCAAGTCCTGTAGTCCACATGGATACAAAACAACTCAGTTATTATTGCTATAACCTAACAATGCATTGCCTGTAATTCACCTTCTCAAATAGGTAAGAAGAGTCCATGTGTCCCTCTTTTTTAAATTGTATTACCTCACAACTGTCTAAATGACATAATTCCTGCAGGTCAAGTATTATCTATAGTATTTTGTTTTAAATGCGCCAGACCTAGACTCTAATTTCTTCCTATAGCATGGTCAAGTACAACATGTGCAATTTTTGTTCAAATTTACACAATTATGGCCTAAACATTATAGGCTTACCAAGGCACCAATTTAGTTTACAATGCCTCATTTACCCCCACTCCAAAAATAGTGTAGTTTTCGTATTGTAAAATGTTTCTAATAGAATGCAATACTGCATTCGTCATTTCCAGAATGCGGCCTGAAAAATGTTTTATGAAACTTGCTGTGGAAACAATACTTTTTTCATAGCTTTCTAGAATTCTTTTTATAATAGCATTGAATATGCCCTGTTATAATCTCTGATCAATTCAAATTACAAATAATCAGATACTTTCCCTGTATTACCTGACATGCAAACTTCTGCAGCAAAACAGATTCACTTGCTCATTTTCCCATGAAATAACATTTATATACAATTGGAGTGGCCTGCAGCATGCTTTGTGAAAATGCAGAAAAGTATGCATACATACATCTGAACCTTTTGGTACAAGAAATCAGAACAAAGCCTAAAATAATGGAGGGATAAAGGCCAAAAAATAGGGACAATTTTTAAATATTGCTCTTATAAACATTGAAAATAGCTAGAATAGCATGATTTTGTGTTAGCAATCATTTTCTGAAGGATAGGAAGTATGAATCTCAAATGTTGGTCATTATTTAGCCAGAAATTCACAAATGTTATGAGGAACAGACCAAAAATATGCGGCAAAAGTCTGGCTATTGTTTGAAAAGTAGTAAATGTCCTAGATCTCTCAAACAGATGATATTTATGATTGACTATTGTTGTCACACTACCTGTGTCATGATACTTTCCCTCACTTGTAAAACTGTTTGTAATAATTTTTATGTATGACATTTATGTATCCTTCATTTATTGTGATCCTTCATTTATCATGACACTTTCCCTAACATTGTAAAATTGTATATATTAGTTCTGTGATTGATTTTTTGTGTATGTTTCATTTATTGTAATAATTTTTTTACATTAATGTGGAGTTTTTCTCCCTGGGCCTCCGCTGAATAAGGACTTTTGTCCAGTTGGACTTCCCTGTAACCAAATGTAAAATAAATAAATACATAAATAAATAAATAATAGGTTCATAGGTTCATAGGTAGGTACTAGGCTATCGGTACTAGGGCCCATACAAGCCTAGCCAAAAAATGTACCCTGGCTTTCGCCACCCAAGAATATTATTTTCCTGTGCCCCTGTCAAGCAGAGCCACAGAAGTGATCCCCAGGGAGAATTTCCCATTTCTCATCCAATCATATAGGGATAGGCTCATACTAAGCTAACTGCCCTTGTGAGGCATTTTAAGCTTAGCCACTTATCCCTTGTGAGATTCAAACCCTGTACCTTGTGTTTGTAAAGTGAACACCTTATCCATTAAGCCACCCTCCCAGCCCGAATAATCAGCACTAGCAAGTCTCAAACCCAGGACCTTGTGCACTACAGTCTCAGCAATGCACCACTAAGCCAAGTAAACTCTGGTCAGCCGAGAGATATACCAGTGGGTTAATAGTCACCATTTCCCTAAAACTGCATCATGTTGTTAAGTACTTTGTTAACTATTTAATTAAATTTTCAGTATTAAACAAAGAGGAATTTTACATTTAGTACTACAAAAGGACTGATATCCTATGGCAGTACATGGCGAGCAGCTAGGCTTGCATAATTCTCCTAAGGCATTGAAGCAGACTGTCATCATTCTTTGGTTGATATACTAGTTGAACACCAGGTAAGCATGTACTTGCTTCTGAATAGATCTTGACATACTTGCTTGGTGCCACTGGGTTGAAAAAGCAAGTGTTCAACTTCTGTTTCTACATTGCCCTCACAACACCCAAACCCAATAAAACTATAGAGCTCTACAAGATCCAAAACTCTAATTAAAACTCCTAGTCAGTCCACAATTTGAATCCATTTTCACTTACCCTAAATCTCTACTCCCCCTCTCCAAACCTAAAGTCTTCAGTTGTGACATAAACCTAAAATCCAACCCAACTCTCTAAACATAAATTCCCCAGTTGATCTCGAACTGTAAAATTCCCTTCCTACTCCTTAACCCTAAACCTGCCTTCCTGCTCCCAGCCCTAAAAAAAACCTTTTGCTCCCTAACCCTAAAATCCATCTTCCACTTTGTCAGCCTAAAATTCCTCCCTCACTTCCTCCATATGGCTGCTTGTCTGAATCCATATTCAAATTTGAGTGTTAGTAGCAAACTGCATGAGATACAAGGCACATGAATCCCTGGCTCTGCAACACTAGTTTTTGAGTACCTGGAACCTGAGTGTATATAGTGCTTCCTGCTAAGTCAATCTGCTGAGGGCCTTCTACTATTTGTGTGTAGCCTGTGCATATTACTCACAACATGCTTTCAGACAGCATTATACTCCTTATGAAAGTATGAAAAATGTCTACATTCACTAATACATCTGAAAAGCTCTACCTTTGTCTTCTGTCCTTGGGCTGTCTTCATGGCAGAATGACCAGCTGTCTCAGACTGGCCTGATGCTTTTGTACATCACATTTTCAAACTCTTAACTTGTTCTATATACCCTCACAGCAAGAGGTTCTCCGGTTCGATCCTCGGCTGGGGTGCCTTCTGTGCGGAGTCTGCATGTCCTCCCTGTGGTTGCGTGGGTTTCCTCCGGGTGCTCCGGTTTCCTCCCACATCCCAAAGACATGCTGCAGGTGGATTGGATACTCTAAATTGGCCCTAGGTGTGCATGTGAGTGTGCCTTCTGTGGAAGGTTGGGCGCCGGGCTGGCAACTCGACACCGTAAAACTCCACTGCCATCCAATGTGCGGACAAGGTGATCCGCTGTAGCGACCCCTAACCGGGAAAAGCCGAAAGAAGAAGATGAAGAAGAACTTGTTCTATATACATTTATTAAAAATATTGTCCTATTGTTTGGTCATGAAAATTACAATGATCATTTTCTTTCCCTAACTAAGGATCTCTGGAGGAATTCAAAACGGTTAGTTTGTAATAAGTATCTTGAGGCTGTTAAATGACACAACTCTAATTAGTAGTTTGTATCAACTGACAAAAAATGCTGTTTGTGCTTATAAATGCACTGATGAAAGCAATTCTTAATAGTTATTGCATTCAATCTGTGCTGTTATTATGCTGTTAAGGATGAAACTATAGCTGTTTTTTAGCTAGGCTTCATATGGCACTAAGTATTACCTGGCTTGTTGTATTTTTGGCCTTCCTCTCTGCAAGAAGTTTCCTTATCATGTTTCTGATAGCCATTCATTCATGTATTTGGCATTGTGGGAAGCATCCATCCACGTGTGTCATCACTGCTATGTGGCCTCCTGATGCTCCCATCTGCTACCTGCTACTTTCCTTGACTTAATCCTCTTTGTGTAACACCTGTCTCTCAGCCCCATTCTGAGACTTGGAGTATTTACTATTGCATGATACAGTTAAGGCATAATTCTTCCTTTGAGCTCTATATAATTTTATATAAAATGTAGTTGTTGGATAACTTTTTTCCCATCACAATGTTCTGAAAATTGTGGTATTTAACAGGGCACTATACAGTTAATTTGCATTGTCCCCTTGTTCCTTCTATATTTTGCACAAAGTGCTGATGTGAACTGAAACAGAACTCAGCTGCACTAAGTAATCATATTTTGCCTTATAATATAATTGTTTTTTATGACTTTGCACTTTTTGTGAATCACACAATTTGTTAAACAGTTCTTTAAGGATTATGGAACTATAATAACTTATACAGCTGTCTAAATCATGCGCACTGGTATGCAAGCAAACATCTGTCTTGCATATTCCCCTAACAGAAAATGCTGTCTCATGGTGTATAGCAGTTGTAGCAAATGCACCATGAAAACATATTTTGTGAAGTATTTTAAAAAGGTAGCATCAACGTTTTTGCATTCCAGGCTGAGAGAAATCAGATACATTATAGGCTGAATTTATAGTTTCAGTAGTATTAGCACTCTATAATATATTTTTCATCAACTCTCATGGCACATGAAAACATATAATTTCAAATATGATTGATAAATAAAGTTAACAAGACCTTTTTAGAATAATGATTTATCAGCCAGGTATGTAGTTTCACCTCACTCCAAAATCATGCCTACAAACAGATGACTGGTTAGTTAGCACAGTCATTGCTTTAACAGAAAAAGAAAGAAGACACAAAACAAGAAACCTAGCACCTCAAAATAGCTTTATTTAGGCAACATTATTCAGCAGAACTGTAAGATCTCCTTGAAGGTCTTGTCCATTAAAGCTATTTGTGGAACATGCTGAAGATAGCTTCTGAAAAATGCCACTTTAGCAAGTGTAAAGAGGGCAAGCATCCAACTATTATATCTGCTGTGGGACCCAAGTTTTCTAGGAAAAATGGTGCATTAAGGAATTTATCAGCAAATGCTGAACTCCTTAAAGTGCTGAATTTTAATTTTGCAGTCACTTAAATTTGATTAGGTTTATGCCATGCAGTTCATGATTGCAGAATTTGTGTGGTTTCCTGATACACACACACACACACACACACACACACACACACACACACACACACACACATATGTATATATATATATATATATATATATATATATATATATATATATATATATATATATATATATATATATAAGGGTACAACAGTTGCAAGCAGCTCTTTCACATGATCTTTCTTAACTCTTTACATCTGAGTGATGCATCCAGATGCATCTGCAGTTAACTCCTACTGATGTCTCTAGGTGTCAAATGTTGCTTATTCATATTTGCATCAATAATACCAAAACCATGCTATGTAGCAGCATTTAAAAGATTTCATCTTAAAGCTTACACAATGGCAAACTCAGCTGCATTAATATTTGACCTCTGTCTAGTGCAGGTAAATAGATATTAACTGCTGTTTTTATATTAATTTATATAGATATAATTTTCACATTTTTCTAAATATCTCAACAAGCAAGTATCACAGAAAGAACTCCTTAGCCTCATATGAAAATTCTTAGCTAGAGGAATACAATTCTGTGCAACTTGATGGTTTGCTGAGCTACTATAAGTTGTTTATAAAATATTACAAATGTAATAATAACCATGTTTACTGTGACTTATACAATTTGGTTTTAGACCTAGAGCCTAAAGATTACTGCCCTTATAAAAATCATTTGTGCCAAAGAGTTTGCCATTTATACTTCTTTCATAACCCCAATGGTTCCAAAGATATGAACATTTGTTTGAAATGTGAGGATATAATTTGATTCTGTCAAAAGACTTAGGCTCTGCTCATTGGAAGTTACAGTGCAAACTTCCTGAGCTCCATTGGAGTGAATGAGTTAACATACCTGTAGCTATACCTGGCTCTAAGCCTTAAGACAACAAATATATTATTCAGTTTTTTTATGTATTTCTTTAAAACACTTAAACGACTATTTCTAACTATTGTGCAATCATACACAAAATGCACATATTAAAATGCAGTACAGGTAAAAGATAAACCTAAATGCAATCAAAATAGTTGAAATTTAAAGTTGGTTTTCTGAGATGTAATACTTTCTTTCTGCATCTGACAGCATCTCAGAGGAAGTTACTAAACTCAAGTGTTGCAAAAGATTCCGTCAGATCCATGCTTTTTGTTTTAGTATCCTGAGGGCTCTGTTTCTGATGGTGTCATACAGTAGGCAATGTTCAAGTGGATAAAAATCAGAGAGACCTCTACATATGGTTTAATTATTCCACAAATGGACAGTGCACTGATAATGTCATTTCTAGTGAATTACATCCAGTTCTGGAAGAAACAGAAAAAAAAGATGTTAGAGGGATAAAAAGAAAAATATCTAGGCAGTTCTGTAACCGTTATAAGTAGTTACAGAACCTACATTCAAATGTAAAGAAAACACTCCTTCCATACCTTTGTTTTGTGCCTGCCATGCCTTCAGGCCTGATAAAAGCTGCAGAAGTATTTCTATATTAGTCATGGACAGCATCCCATCTGCACAGATACAGAGAGACCCACAAAGTGAACTTCTAGTATTTCAGTTTATCATAGACATGGCAAGCTACCTGCTGACAGTATGCTGCAGAACCCCCCCCCCCCCATGTACCCAGATGATCGTGTAAGATCCCTGGAAGTTCTAAAAGAAATTATTATAAGCAATAACTCCATAATCCTACATGACATCAGTTACTCAGCCATAAACTGGAGCTACTATACATCTAATCTTGAGTATGCACAAATAGTTTTGTATTTGAAAATTAAGAATTCTCAAGACCAGCTGGTTGAAAAACTCACTAGAGGTCAAAGTATCTAGGACCTGGCCCTCAATAAACTTGCATCTGCCTCTTCCGTTCCCCTGGCCTTAAGTTACATTGGACCACAAACTTGTTATTAATGCTTATAACCACCATACCACCTATAACAAATGAATTTATGGATTTAAAAGAGCAATCGGTGGGGCAGGCAGAGCATAGATGGCCAACTGAAAACAGTACTTTTTTAGAGCTCCACAAACTAGCCTAAATAAAACAGGAAAATAAATAATTTCATCAAACCAGAAGAAATAAACTTTTCTGATAATCTTCTGAACTAACTACACAGCAATTTTGGAGTATATTCATTGAGATTTTCCTGTCAAAATAACTTGGAGAAAACTTCTGCATTGTGGATATGGCCAGCACAAAGAATTTTCATTGAGAAACTACTCTGAAAAAAGAACTACAACTGATGTCGTCAACATTACAAGAGCTATCTTTAAAAATGGATGGATTTAAAGATGGTCTAGAAAATCTGAAAGAAAACTGTCAAAACAAACTGATGTTTTTAGAGAATTACTAGAACATCAAATAAAAATTTCAGATATTGAAACTTCGTTGAGTGACATAGATGGGAGACTGAAGGATGAAGAAAATCAAACTGAAACTTTACTGCAGCAGAACAACTGGCTTACCAATAAAGTAGATGATTTGTAGAATAGAGAAAGGAGAACAAACATAAGAATCTTTGGTTTACCAGAGAGAACTGAAGGAGAGAACATTGTCTTATTTTTAAACTCTTGGCTACCTGATTTCTTAGACTTAGAAGAGGGCTTATCAAGTGGAATGGAAAGAGCACATAGAGCCATAGGAAAGCCAATTCCTTCTTCACCTTCTGCTTCACCATCGATTGTAGTAAACTTCCTATCTTATCTACAAAAATAACTTGTTTTCAGGGGTGGCTCGTGCTATAGGACAGCAGGACTGCAGCCCCCCACCTGTAAAAAGAAATATAATTGTGTCCCCCCACTAGAAAATGAAAATAAAAAAAATAAAAATTCAATGTCTCGGAACTCACACATGCATGCTGAGTTCCTGACTGCTATGTTAGGCAGTCCAGAACGCACACACACATGCGTGCTTACTTCTTGAACACCAGACTGCTCAGTTAGGTAGTGTGGATAGGGAAGGAAGGGAACTCCTCCCTGCCAGCCCAGAGGTCTATGCGGTGACAATTGCACAGACCGGACGCACACCGGACTGCATCACCCACAGGATGGAGGCTCCAGCCTACTCATGTAGTCTCATAGGGTAACCCAGAAACAACCTGCACAGGCTGAGGACAGTTATGGAGGTCTTAATCAGGCAGACTGTTTATGAAGGTGATCAGGCTATGGAGGACTTTATCAGCAGATTGTTTATGGAGGTGAGGACTTTATCAGAAGACTGTTTATGGAGGTGAGGACTTTATTGGAAGACTGTTTATGGAGGTGAGGTGATATGTGTGTGTGTGTGTGTGTGTGTGTGTGTGTGTGTGTGTGTGTGTGTGTGTGTGTGTGTGTGTGTGTGTGTGTGTGAGTGTGTGTGTGTGTGTGTGTATGTGTGTGTGTGTGTGTGTGTGTGTGTGTGTGTGTGTAATGCCCAAGTTGCTACACAGTGGTGGGTAGAGAATAAGGCTTGAACCCTTTACCTTGGGCACAACTGGCAAGAGCCTAAATTCCATACCCACCACCATTTGTAAAACATTTGCAGATTTTTGCCTCATATTTTTTCTGTTCTGTTCCTCATAAAATCTGTGGTTTCTGTATTTTTGTTACTTAACACAGCCTGTAGTGCAGTGGTGCAGTGGTACCATTGTTGCCTGATAGCTACAGCTTGTCTGGGTTGATTACTGGCTGGGCTGTCTTCTGTGTAGAGTCTGAATGTCCTCTGTGGGTTTGCTCTGGTGTTTTCAATGGATATCTGGCCATATTTTTTGGACTGTATTCCCCTATTATTGGCTTCGTCCAGGTTTTTTGTGCCAAGGTTGAAAGCTATGGTGATAACTGAATTCACTGAATATGTTTGGGGGCTGTAGTCCCCCATTATTGGCTTTGTTCAGGTGTTTTATGCTAAGATGTTGACAGCTATGGAGAGAACTGAATTCACTAAATGGTAGCCATTTAAGTTTCAGTCTTCCTTTCTTTCATAAAACAGCTGATTTGGCATATTGGTATGGTATTCTGACTGTTTTGCACAGGGTCCTGGGTTCAATACTTGGCAGTGAAATGTATGGTGGTAACACAACATTATATTCTAACAACTTTCCAACATTATACAAGCAATGCTTAAAATGTGTCCCTGTTTTTGTTCTTTCGCCCCCCACCCCAAATTTTGGATTTTTCCAGATTTCTTGTGCTGCAAAGTTCAGAGATGCAGCTGAGTGTCAAGTAGATTTTACAAGAAGTTGAGAGCTGCAGGGGAATAAAAGTTTAGTGCTGCTTATGCCGAGTCTGCTGGTGTTGTTAATAGCACAATATGTAGTGCAATTGCTTTTGATGCAGAAGGCTGTGGGTTCTACTCCCACAGTAGGTAGATGTATTGCTGATACTGTACTGTATTATAAAGGGGGTGGATAATGCAGTGCTTTTTGGTGAAGATACCAAATAACTATGAACCTGTTATCAGTTTGCCATCCATTCCCTATTGGAGTATTACTAGCTTATTGTTTTTTTAATGCAACTTAGGCAATTTATTCCTCAAGGGCAACAGGCACTTTATTTGTATATGAAACAACCTCTTCATTAGTTACAGATTTCTTTAATGTTGAATTATTTAGATGACTTTTGAGATTGTGCATATTTACGGATACTGGTGGACTGTATAAGTTTGAGTAGACTTTTATGATGGAAATGTTCTAAGTTGGGCAGTTTTGTCATTATTGGTGCATGCATTTTGTTTCATTGTTTACTGGAAAAATGTTCAAAACAAATTTCAAACACCCTCTAACAACTGTACTATATTGAACAAGGAATATAATTTAATACAATCAGGAATGTGTATCAAAGACCACGTGTATGCTTCGCGTCCAAGGGGCCTATGATTTGAAAACAGCCCAAAGTTGATCTTTATCTGCCACTGGCAAAATGTATTTTCTTTGAATGTGGGTTTCAATGCTGTTTCAATGAATGTGAGTTTCAAGGGCAGAGAAGTTTTAATGCTAAGTCTGTTTTCATTGTGAGATTGCATTGCTTTATTTAGCAGATGTCTTAGTGTTTGTGCTGTAAAATGCAAAATAAAACTTTCAAATGAAGTCCAAATCATCGTAGAAGTAAAGCAGTATGCGCATTAGTGTTTATGGTAAATGGTGGGAAATAGCCAAGTAATGGTTCACTGGAATGGCTGCAGGGGCGAGGCTCCATTTGACCATGATTTTGTGAGTGGAAAGGGTGTCAAACTCAAAGACATCCCCGGCTGAACTATACCTCTCAACTGTCCAGATTTTCACATAATGAATAGATTTTTGCTTCTTATTTTTGGTTTGTTGCTCATAAAATGTGTGGTTTTCTGGCAAATAATTTAGGAATTAAGTCACTAAATAATGACAGACACTGAGTTTCAGATTCATAACCTTCAGAAAAATGCATGCTAAAGCAAGACCTATTATTCTATCAATTGTCTCAGTTTATACAACAATTTATAGCACTGTTTATATGTTCCCCCAGTATATTTGGCCTTGTCCAGTTTTCCTGCATTAACAGGTTGAGAGGTACGTGCAAATAAATTGCTTTATAGAATTAGGCATATCCAAACCTCTTAACTGTCCCTGATTTTGGCTCAAAATGTTGCTCTTCCCCTAATAATCCCGCCACAAAATGGCAATTCTGGAAGAAAATGTGGAGGGCTTACAATTAAGAAATAACTGTAATAATCAGAGTTATAGATTACTTTTATTTCAGAAATGCATGTAGACTCTTTTATTTTGTCATCTGCTCAAGTTAGCAGTACTAATATTAAAAAAGTGTCCCTTCTTTGACAGGTTCCCAGCTGTATTGTGTGGCTATTTTATATTTTTGCATCACATTTTTAATCCATTTTTCATAAAATTGTGTTGTTTTGGCAAATTAATAGCAAATCATTAAAGACTGAAGTTAGAAAATAATGACAGACATTTGAGTTTCAGATTTTGTACCTTTCAGAAAATTCATACTAATGCAAGACCTACTATTCTATTATCTTTCTAAGTTTATAAGAGCAATATTTAAAAATTGTCCTCATTTTTGGGCCTTTGTCCCACTTCTATGTATGGTTCTGTCCATATTTCTTGTTCTGAAATTGAGAGGTAAGACAAATGTGTCAGGGCCATCACAGTCAGCCAAAGACATTTCAAATTGTGACATACTTGTTACACCCCACGCCATGTAGTGACTCTGGATGTGTCCAAGCAAGGGAAGGAGCAGTTATGCAGTGTAAATGTGCAGAGTATCCCCCCATCCAAGATAGACACAAGTCTCCTTGATTTTGCAGAATGTTCTGGTTTCTGTCATATTTTATACTGTTGATTTATGCTTATTATTACTCAGAAAGTGCCTGTTGATATGTACAAAACCACAAAATCACCTAAAGAACGCCAAAAACACAACTCGAAATGCAGAAAGGCAAAAAGAAGCCGGAAAACACAAATCAAAAGCCGGTAATAGCGTAAAAGTAATTTAATTTCCGCTTTCGTCACAACTTCATCAGAATACAAAAGACACTAGTACTGAAACAATTTAAATAGCCAATTCAATTGAAAAATCAATTAATTAATCATTAAAACAATGAAATATATAGTTGTTAACCATAAGATAAAAACTCATGGATTAAAACAAGCTTTCAAATCTATATCATAGATCTTATTAATAGATAATTTACCATTTTTTAAAAAACATTTCAAATTGATGCTCTCATTTAATCCAGGATAAACATCTGATTTTAATTTAATCTGCCATAAGCATTCTCTTTGTTCGATATAATTCTTAAAGTCCCCAGCCCTATTATCTGATTTACAATATTCTAATACTGAAAATAAAAATTTTTTAAAAGAAACACATGAAATAGAATGCTTGTATAAGGCATTATTATGGTCTCTAACTTTAATGGCATATAAATGTTCCTTAATAAGGAGTAGCTAAAGACCTTGTTGTCATACCCACATAAAAAGCGGGGCAAGTGGAACAAATACCAACATAAACCACTCCAACAGTATTACAATCAATGAAGTCAGAAACTTCAATGATCCTGTCAGAACTGATAATGTTAACATGTTTCAGTACTAGTGTCTTTTGTATTCTGATGAAGTTGTGACGAAAGCGGAAATTAAATTACTTTTACGCTATTACCGGCTTTTGATTTGTGTTTTCCGGCTTCTTTTTGCCTTTCTGCCTGTTGATATGTCTTTAAGTAGCAATGCTTCAATGACCATCAGGTAAGCTTGTCTGAGATTGTAAGATGCAAGTAAGCTTTAATAAGCATACTGTTAAAGAATTGCCAACATTGAAAGCCTTTCTGCTGTTGCCATGCAGAGAATGCTTACATAACTAGATAATGTATAAGCCTTGGGTATTAAAATGCATATGACAGTATTTGTAATAAAGGACAGGATTACATTATTTTAAGAAGATCATTACATTTGTTGGAGACTTGCAGTCATCTTTGCAGGCTTTACCTGTAAACCAAACAGAATGCCAATCTATCATGTGTTCCATTACCTGTACAGTAATCCTTTAAGCAATGTATCTTGAACTTGTTTCTTGTTTGCTTTTCATTTTTTACTTTGATCATGTTTTCCCCATGAAGCAAGTAGATAGTTTTAAGGCAGCAGGTCTTTTTTGGATAAGAAACATTTTTACAAGTGAGGGTATCACAGAGATTGCTACTTTCAGCATGTTACTTGGTACTTTAATAAAGCTGAATATAAATTATAATTAGAACTGCAGTGCAAGGAGAAGTGGTTTGAGTTGAGTGATGCTTGTTTTTTATACTTGACTTTGACTGACATTCCAGTAATGTATTTAAAAAGTAATTCATTTTTTCATGCCTCACGACCTTTTTGTTTCCATCTAGCTATTAAGTAAGCTGTCATGCAGCCAATGCATTGAAATATTTTTTTTATTCTACACTTCATTTTGTCTTGATTGGACTCTCATAGTGAGGGTTTGGCACCCAGGGCAGCGTATTTAATTAAAGTCACAGTTTTTGAAGTTTTGAGCATAGCTCCTCCCCTTTTTAGTTGGCCACACCTCTTCCATTGGCCCCATCAATTCACCTGTCTCCTGCAGCCCCCCTTTGATTTGAAATTACCAGCCGCCACTGCTTGTTTTGAAAGCAGCCTGGAGAAAAAGCCCTCTGAAATATAAACAACATCAAATCATATTTGATAACGACTATTCCTCCAGAGTTATAGACATGAGAAATAAAACTTGGCCACTTGTTAAACTACTTAAACAGAACAAAATAAAAGCTCAACTGGCATACCCTGTAAAAATAAGGATATTTCACTTAAATGAAATGAGGACCTTCAATAACATAGAAGAAGCTACCACATTCATCAAGAACAATGATATAATAATCCTAGAACAGATGGACTGGACTTCTTCCACTTCGTTGAAAAGATCTCCAGAAAAGAGTATGTGGACTGATGCAAAGGAAAAAAAAAAGGACTGATACTAAAAAGGTAGTCTCTACAAACTCTCTCAAAGATTCTACAAAAATATGAGAACTTTTCAAAGGAAAAAAATAAAAAGTACATATATTTACTTTCTTATTATAATAGCATTCATGCTTAGCTTATACTGTTTCCGGTCTCTTTATATTTTATTATGCATAAAACAGAGTGCATAAATTAGACTGTCTATTGACGGTTTACATATCCTATAAGTTAAAAGAAATATTCAACACTGTTAAAACTATTTTATCTTTATATTGCTTTTTTTTTTTTTTTTTGCTCATTTAATCTAACATGAGGAGAGAAAGAAGTGTGTAGGATTTAATGAAAGGCATGTAGTGTATAATATACCATCAATTAATGAACAACACTTCCTTGTAAAATGACTGTTTCTGTTACTGTTTGCGATTATTAAGAACATAAGAGCTATGGGAATTTGGCAAACAAAGTAACATATCATTTATAGAAATGAGATTTCAGTTTTAGTTTCAATGTTGAACTTATATATATATGAGTATACTTGTTATTTTTCCGTTAGTCAAGTTCCGTTTTAAATTCACAATGTTCTGAGAAGCTTTTCTTAGACAACAATTATATCCAGTGATGCACGAGGTTCTCAGAGTGTCATGACAGTTTGCAAACACACAAACAGGTCCAACACAAAATAAACAGTAAACATGAATGTATTTCACTTCCTTCATTGACTAGTGAAAGGAAGAAGCTTTAAGAGAGAGGAAGACTTACTGTGGTTTACTGTTCTCGCTTAAAATCCAGGGCTTGTGATGCTCTTCTGAGACCCTTATATTAAATTTCTTCCTTTCTGGTAATGAATATCGGAAATGTGTAGTCCATAGAGATACATGATTTTCTTTATACAGCCCAATATAGTTGACTCATACAGAGTTGTGAGTTAAGCTGGGGGAAAGATTAGTGATGATACTTCCGTGCATACATGTACTTCCTTTTGGCTTTCAGTGTTAGTAAAAGTGAGTCTTGCTGTTCTGTACTGCTCTCGCTCAAGGCCAAGAGCTTTTGCTGCTCTTTTAGGAGTCCTTACCTCTAGACTTACTTTGTACTGGAAACAAGATCTGCAGGAAAAACTTGTTTCATAGAATCACATAACCACCTCTCTATTAAGCCTGAGACAGATGAGTTGTGCAAAGTTGAGAAACGAAGCTGAAGGGAAAATACCATTAATGCATCTGTGCATACAGTCCCTTACAGTGTTAAACCTTATTGTTTCAAAGACTATTTTCCCCCTTTGTTACATCATATACCTGGTGACATCTTAGTGTTTTTGGTCTTTTCTTTTCATTTCATTACACAAATATGTATTACTATGAAGTAAACATTAACTGGCAAAATAGATGGTACCTGCCTTTAAACTGTTCTGATATACTATTGAACTAGATTGTAGCAGGTATAAAATGAAGAACTATAGCAAGGAATAATACATCATCTTCAGATCTGCACAAATTTGTTAATTTCTTAAGATAGCTCCTAGAACCTATATAGTTTTATTAATTAAACCCTAATTGTTGTGTTGTTTTTCTTTTATCCCTTCTTAATAAATTTGATTTGATGATTATTAGGAACTAGTGACAAGTATAAAATATAAAGTGTTACTTTAAAAAAAAAGGAAAAGGAAAGCGGGGAAGGTAGGGAAAAAAAGGAAAAGGAAGGAGAAGGGAAGAGCAAGAAAAAAGGAAAAAAGTGACAACACATATAAGAATAAGTTTCTGACTTCAGTTGCAAGTCTTAAATTTAGTTTATTTACCTTGTACTTTATATACAATGATTTTATACGTGAAGAATGTCATAAGAAAAATCATCTTTTGGATTAAATGTCAAAGGTGTTTAATTTCTGAATAATTTATTTCACTCTGTAATAAGTTATTATAGCCAAAGGTCTTATTTCAGTATTTCTTATGAGATGCTCATACAGTTAATTCATATAAGTACCTGAAGATTTCTAAGAGGTCTGAAATTCACATCAAGTATCTTTGGTATCCATATTTTACTAGATATATTAACTTCTCTATATGTAATTATCTCTGATTATCTATATTTTTTAATTAGTACAGTGCTTTCCAGCAACATTATATGCAGACAGCAGCTAATAAAATCAATTAAAACACAGTAGTGCTGCACATACAAGTGGGAACCCTGAGATTTTATGATGTTAGGTATTTGAGTGAAATTATTTATCTTGACACTAACTAGAATATAATAAACACTACATATTACTTGAACTGAAAAGAAACTACTCTTACTCTTACACTTTGAAGGACTGTAATTAATTCAGACTTTATATAAATGCATGTATTATAACACAGCAGTATTCATGTACAAATTTATAATCTTAAGAGCTATCTGAGAAGGACCACCTGATCTGTGATGTATAGCAAGAAGAAGCCTGTTTTTTTTTTACTTATTTTTAGTAGTTATTGCTTATTCTAGATATTTATAGCAATTTTATTGTATACAATTTTATTGTGTACTGTATTTCATAGCTATTGGCTCACTGCTGATTTTCTGCTGTGATAAGCATTTCTGTAGTCTTTTCTGCCTAAAATAGTTTAGGTCGTAGCTGTAATATTGTCCATATTCTTGACTGTGTTTGTAATAAACATTTCTGTAGCGTGTTCTGCCTAAATAGATTAGGTAGTAGCTGTAATATTCTACATGTTCCTGATTGTGTTTGTGGGCCTAGTTGTTTGTTAGAGGCTGTTTTCTTAGCTCATTGTCCAGGCCATCTTAGTTAGCAAAGACCATCCCCCACTTCAGTGAGAGTTTAGTGTTTATAGTCATTGTCTAGTTCGGTTGCCAGGTCTATGGCTTGGAAAGCATCTCATTGGTTCTTTTGAGCTTTTTTTTAAAGTTGTTTCAGATTTCAACTTTCTGTTACTTTAGAAGTTAACTTGAATGTTTCAGCCATTACACACAGAGCTATCTGAGGAGGAGCACCTGATCTGTGATGTATAGCAATATGTAGCCTTTTTTTTTGCTTATTTTTAGTACTTATTGCTTATTCTAAATATTTATAGAAATTTTATTGTATACTGCATACTTGGACTGTATTTCATAGCTATTGGCTCACTGCTGGTTTTCTGCTGTGATAAACATTTCTTTAGTGTTTTCTGCCTAAAATAGCTTCCCACCATCCCTCTCTATTGGCATCTTGTCTTTATACCTGCTAGCCTTGCAGTTGCCCGCCCCTACTCTTCTTTTGATCTTGGACACTCCTCCCAGTCTAGTGTCATTAGCTCATTCTTCCTAATACAGGGAGACCATCTGAGAAGGCTAACCCACTTAGTTTTTTTCCTTCTGTTCCTACTTTCTCCCTTTCATAAAAAAAAAAAAAAAAATGCCTGAATCTCCTTGTGTTCTGACTGTGCTTCTAAATCAATTTTGGAAAAATAGAGTATATTTTAGTGCATTTATTAAAACTGTATTTAACTTAATATTGCTACAACTCAAGTACTCTAGGTTTCACTGCATCTGAATTGTTTTAGTGTTGTTTTAGCTGCTTTTCCGTATATATAGACTAGCTACTTAGTCTACTGCATTATTGCCTCTTAAATCATTTTTAAGTTGCACACTTGCCTTGCTTCATTTAAAACGTTTTAAATTGCGAATTTTGTAGAGTTTTAATTGCATCTACTGTTTAGGGTTATACACTCAAGTGTGTTAGCCTTTTCTGTGTTTATTTACTGTATTATTGCATTGTTTAGCCTGTTTTAACCAAAAAAAAAAAAAAAAACAAAAACAAGCAAAAAAAAAATACTATCTTGTTTGATCGTTTCCTGCCTTTCCTAGTTAGTATAGTCCAGATCTCAGGCTTTGCTGGTTTCAAGACTTTATTTTCTGTGTTCAGAGCTAGCCAGACCTTGCTGTGGTAGAGGGAAGTCCTACTGCTTACCAGTGGGAGTGGTGAGCATTGTACTGCCTATCTAACACTAGAGGAGTGGTTTCTAGCTCTGGAATTGTAATTTTATTTGCCATTTTGGGCTATTTTCTAACCCTTTCAACTTTCTGGCTTAAAACTGCATGTGTTTGCATGTTTTTTTGCATCACAAAGCACCAGGGGGCTACGGTTGAACTATTCCAGGTGCCAGAAAGTCTCCTCTCCAAAATTTCCCTTAGAACTAGATGGTTTCTCAGTAGTAGCACTAAAATCTGAACCCCTGTGACTAGCACTTGCTCTAGATCCTGCTGGAAAGCACTAGAAAGCATTAAACCGATACAAGCACCCAACTCTCCTTGTTAATAAGGCAAAATTAATCATAGGCACTAAACAGCCTATAATTGCAAAGTACCTTGCAAAGGTAAGGGAAAAAAGCTTCCGATGATTACTCCTGTCCATCTGGTGAATCTGGGCACACTGGGACAATGCAGCTACTG
The DNA here is from genome assembly GCF_019279795.1 of Protopterus annectens. Classification (NCBI taxonomy): domain Eukaryota; kingdom Metazoa; phylum Chordata; order Ceratodontiformes; family Protopteridae; genus Protopterus; species Protopterus annectens. The sequence continues at coordinate 861,753,448 of NC_056726.1, forward strand.
CCTCATGTACACAGACAACCATCTCATCCTACCACCCAACACTACAACCTGCAAGAGATGCACTTATATAGCCAAACTGGAAGCAAAGCTCTCTCCATCTAAGATTGCGCTAGACAGTCCAGAGAAGAAGGTTAACACCTGCACTACACCTCAAGCAACACATAGCCATTCAAAACCCACACCATTAACACCCACACATAGCAACATTAAACCCACATATGCGGAGGCCATTAACATTAACCTGCCCAAGCAATAAGGACCTCCGAAGCTGAAATGCAAAGACCAGTCACAACCAGAGTGATACATAGCTCACAACACCAGTGTGTCATCCAACAACAGCCTCTAATACAAGACAACGTACTCAACACTTTAGTCATAGGTGACCCTATAGTCAGGCACACTGATGTCCCACTCACCAGGCTGAACAAGGAGAAAATTGCAGTCAGCTGCCTGTTGGGTGCCAGGATCCACCACATAACGCATGCACTCAAGTCACTCCATAGCAAGTGCAAATACGACTCTGTCATTGTCCATGTTGGAGTAAATGACTTGAGACGTACCTCCCTGAACTACATGAAAAGCGATATGGAAGAGCTCTCAGATTATGTGGCCCAGGCAGGAATGACCCTACCCCTGAGTAGCATCCTGCCTTTACCCAGAATGATACCACAGTATAAGGACAGCATGATTGACTTCAACAATTGGCTAAGCTTCTGGTGTCATTTAAAGGGCATCCAGAATCTGTCTGCCTGGGATGACATGATAAACAAACCATGATGCTTTGCCAGAAATGGTCTGCACCTGTTGCCCTTGGGATTCAGGTTACTGGCTAAAGCTCTTGCCACCCCTATAGTGCGTTTTTTTTAGACAAGATTCAAAGGACAAAACCACCACCATAACAGATACAAGCATGCAAAATCTGAAGGTAATGCTACTCATTGCTAGAAGTCTAAACTTCAAAATTCACTCTGTTGAGGCACTCCTAAAAATGGAGAACATCGATATCTGTGCAGTAACTGAGATCTGGTTCAAGGCTCCAGACAGCACCAATGCAATACCAAGTTACAACTCTTGCCACACTTTTCGGCCACCAAACCAAGACACTAAAGGTGGAGGAGTGTTCATATTCACCAAGGATATTCACACCTCCAGGCTAGTTGCCCAACACAATGCAATCCAAATTGTAGCATGAAACAGATCCCCCAACATGCCCCAAGATTCTCACTACACCTTTCTAAACATACACTGGAAAATATTAAGATACAACCAAACACCCTAATACTGGGTGATTTCAACTACCCTGCCATTAACTGGGAAAACTACTCAGGTACCAACACCTTTTCCCAAAGGTTCTTGGAATTCATAAATTCAAATGCCCTGGATCAACTAATCCATTGTACCAGCAGGGGCCTCAATATCCTAGACCTGGCCATTACCACATGGGACATAGATGCTCCACATCAGTGGTCACCCCCTCATTGGTCAGGTCTGACCAGAAGCTAATCACCCTTGACATCCACATCTCACCCCCACCCCCCAGTAAGGAAATCCATAAATAAACTTCTCCAAACCCAACTTCATGCTACTCAAGTCTGAAGTGACAAATGTCATGACACTCATGCATACGGGAGCTGAAAGTTCGACTGCTGAATCCTACACTAAGGCACTGTATGAGCACATCCACTCGTGCATGAATTGTGCCATCTCAAATAGAAGCAAGACTCTCTCCTCCAAAAAAATGAAGCCAATCTGGTGGTCCCCTGCCATAAACAAACTATAGAACAGAAGGAAGAAACTGTTGCAGAAAAGAGGAAAATCCTTGGATGCAAAAAACTCCCTTACCAGCCTCAGTAAGAAGCTGAGATCCCTCATAAAATCCTCCAAAGCTAGTTACAAATATAAAATTGCCAAAGATTCTAAAGACAACCACAAGGCATTCTATAGTTATGCCAATAATCTAAATGGCAATGCTCAGATATGCTCTGAGCTACAACGGAATGGCATTAAATATTCTGATCCCAAGGATATTGCCAATATCCTGGCAGATCGGTTTAGTGCCAACTTTACTCCCATTTCACCCCCTAAAGGGGCCATCTCATTACCAAAAGATTGCCAAATTTTGGTAATCATGGCCACACAGATAGAAACCGCACCTGCCAAAGCAAAGAATATAGCATCCATGGGACTAGATGACATCCTGTGCTGTGCACTACATGAACTACAAAATGAGCTGGCATCTCACCTAAGTGTCATGTTTAATCATAGCCTCACCTCAGGCTTTGTGAGTGGTGCACAGCTACAGTTATTCCACTCCACAAGGGGGGATCTACCTTGGATCCCGGGAACTATTGTCCCATCAGTCTGATGAGTCTGATCTTCAAGTACAAGGAACGCATTATCATGGAACTTATAAACAAAGATTTAGGTGACCTTCAAACACTGGACACCACCCAGTTTGGGTTCATGAAGGGCCAATCTTGTCTTCTAAACCTGATTGACTTATTTGAATCAGTCTCCAGAGCTGTGGATGAGGGTAAGGCAGTCCACACAGCCTATCTGGACCTCGTCAAGGCCTTCGACACCACCCTCCAATCTGGAATCGTAGATAAACTTACTGTGCATAAATCCCTATGTCACTTTATGGGCTGCCAACTGGCATACTGGCAGAACCCAGACTGTAAAAGTAACCAACTCCAAATCCAGCTCCAGACAAGTGACAACTGGAGTACCTCAGGGTTCAGTCCTGGGACTGCTCTTGTTTGGCATCTTCTTCTCTGAAGTACAGGCCGACACTAAGGGAATCTGGCTGACAAAGTTCACAGATGACTGCAAACTGGGAGCCATTATTGAATCCCCAAATGATGTGGATATTCTTCAAAAGGACCTTACAGAAACAGATGCTTGGTGCTAGACCCATGGGCTCAAGCTTAATGCCAAAAAAAGTGTAGTTTATCCCCTTTAGGAATAAAACATGTACCCATGAATTACCACATAGGTGACAGTACACTAAACATTGAAAGTGTGATGAGAGACTTAGGGACACAGGTGGACAGTGGTCTCACCTTTGATAACCACGTCACCACAACCAGGAAATCCTTCTATGTAGCACACCTCATCACTAAGGGCTTTTCATCCAGAAAAAAGGAGGTCATTGTCCCACTGTACTCATCCCTCATTAGACCCATTGTAGAGCACAACGCCCCGTTTGGTATGTACCTCACAAGCCATCTGCAACAGCTAGAAAGGCTGCAGAAATACCTTACAAAAAAAAATCACAGGCCTAAAGCAGATGCTCTATGCTGACTGTCTAAAGAAACTTCAGCTATACCCTGTGGCAAATCGTCTACTCAGAGGCGATCTCTGCTTAACATGCAAGGCCATGTCAAATCCTGAGCTGTTGGACATGCTCCACTTAAAGAAATCCCAATCCCTCAAAGTCACACACTCCAGGGATCTAAACCTTGTCATCACAATGAACAAAACATGCTGGAGGGATAGGTTTCTGAACCAGAGACTCCCCATACTCTGGAATAGACTGCCCATACATGTCAAGCAGAGTGCCTCCTTGGCGATTGTATGGGAGATAGGAAATTCACCCCGAGGATTTTTTCAGTCACCCTGCTAGACAGGGGTCCATAGCAGTAAATATTGTGGGAAGAAATATCCAGGGAATTGTTATGGCAAGGCTTGTATAGGCCCTAGGGCCGATAGCCTAGTACCAACCTATAAACCTATGAAATGTGCAGCTTTCTGATAATGATACAAACCAGAACACATTAACAATTGCATAAAGAAGATATCAATCAAACATAAGTGTTGGTAATAGGAGACTTGTTAGATAACCATTTAACATTCATATAGAACATAGTTAAAAATAGAAATCCAATATGTGTATTTTCTTTTAAATAAAAATACATAATTAGAATAAAAACATAAGAAATAGAGAAAACGAGAAAGAAAGGGAAAGAAGGAGAAAGGAAAGTGGGAACAAAGAAAGAAAACTTTCAGTAAGACGATGTTTTTTCTTTCTTTATCTAGATATTGTTACACGGGGACAGTGTAAACCCTGGGATGGAATAAGACAATTTTAAAACATCAAATAAATAACTACTTTTTCTTTTAGTCAAAAAAAATTGTTCTACAAGCAGATATAACATTGTTTTCTTTTTTACTTTGCTCAAATTCAAGTGCTCTCCAATAAAATTATTATGGAGCTCACAATAATTCTTTGCTGTTAAGGTATGAGGGGCACTGTGATGGGTCATTTTTTATCTATCAGATTGGGAATGTACATCATTCCATGTATAATAGAGGAATACTGGAAATACTACTACTTTTTATTATAAGTAGTTGATATTAAATTCAACTTTTTTTTTCTTTTTTATAGGCCTGAACCAGACAATATAGTAAAACTTATAACAGAAAAAATCAATCTGACTAAAAAAAAATAGAAAAGATGAGAAATATGAGCAATTATCAAATAAAGCAATGAGTTTAATTCAGTCATAACTAATGTTGAATTGAATAAAATGCATAGATTTAACACTGCTCTCCCTAAATGTCAATGGCTTGAATGATCCTAAGAAAAGGTCAAATCTATTAAGTTATCTAAAATTAAATAAAGCACATGTAATATTTTTTCAAGAATCTCACTTTAAAATAACTGATAAACATATATGAAACCCAAACGATTAGTTAATACTAGCCCATTCCTCACATAAAACGAAAACAAGAGGAGTAATAATTTTGTGGGGAAAAAAGTGTAATTAACCCCCAAATCATATATAGCTATGAAGATAAAGAATGTCTTTTAACATTACCTATAATTAAATTTAATAATAGGATTTGGACAATAGTAAATTTGTATTGGTTCCCTGACATTGGTACAGGGACTGCTAAAAAACATCTAGATTTTATAAGTAAAGCATATAAAGGTAACCTGATATTAGGTGGGGATTTCAATTGTAATTTAGATAACTCGGAGACTACTAATAATAGAAACACATGTCTCAAGCCTATAGCATAATTACTTATAAAATGGAGTGAAAGCCAAAATTTAATTGACACATTCAAATTTAAAGATAATAATTCTTTACTTTTCTCCCACCAAGATTATAGATTCAATACCCATACAAGAATAGATAAAATATGTTTCACAAGAATTAAATATAAAAATAGTAAATTTTTTAATAACTCCCTGTCCCATTTCAGACCATAATGCACTTATTTTCAAACTTCAAATGGATTTTAAAAAATTAACATTTTTAGCAAGAATACCAGCCTACATTACAAAATTAAAAGAATTTAAACCATGGTTAATCTCAGGTTCACAATTCTTCTTAGAAACCAATTTTACTAAAGAAATAAATATAGTAATGATATGGGACACCTTGAAAGTTTATTTATATGGCAAAATCCTTGTGTGGTTTAGAAATAAAAAAAAGAATGGGAATCAAACTGGATAATATGCAAGATCCGCTTACAAGGTTTAAAAACAATGATTCAAGAAATAATTCTAACAACAAAAAAAAAAACTGAAGATTTGAGTAGAAAATATAATGAAATTCTAACTCACAAAACAAACCTAGCATTGGAAAGATTAAAACTAAACTCATATTCTGCTTCAAGACACATGCACAACTTAGCATCCAGAATAAAAAAAAATAAAAAATCTAGATTAAATAATATTACAAATATTATTCATGAAGGGGAAAAAACATAAAGGTTTCTGATGTGAGTGAAATTCTTGATGCCTTTAAATATCATTATACGGAAACTATGGAACAAACAAAGATGATATCAATTATTCAAACTTAGAACTGAACTTTCCCAAAGTTATGAAAATGCCAGAAAAATTGAAATTAGATATACAAAAACAAATCACTTATAAAGAAGTCACAAACAGTATTAATGAAAGTAAAAGCAATAAAGCTCTGTGAATGGATGGCATTATAATAGAAATCTATAAAATTTTCCCAGCATCTATAACCTCAATTTTCCATAAAACTTTATTAGAAGTTCAAACCCAAAATGCAATTCCACCTTCATGGAAATATTCACTAATTGCACCTATAATAAAAGAAAATAAGGATCCTCCTCAGTGTAAAGCTTATAGACCAATATCATTACGCAATAATGATTATAAAATGTTCATGTCTATTCTGGTGAATAGAATAAAAAAAATCCTTGATACACATTATAAATGAGGATCAAACAGGTTTTATTTATAACAGATGCACCTATGATAATATTTATTTATTTATTTATTTATTTCCAGTTTGATTACCAGGGAAAACCACTGGGCCTAAAGGACTAGTTTTCAGTGGATGCCCGGTGAGAAAAGCTCCAGTAAACATAATACAGTAGAAATATAAAAGATACAGCGATACATAGTATAGGACATACAGAGAGATACATAGTATAGGACAGTTTACAAAATAAGCACAGAGTAACACATAGTCAAACAAAATAGCTTATGATTGTTCAGAGTGTTATACAGATACATTTAAGCAAACACTCTAAGAAACACACCAATAAAATAAAGGTAGAAAATGCTTTAAATGCACTCATTTAAAGTATGATGGTATTTACAATATTTACACAGTTGTGTTGTGTGATAAGTAACTCTCAGAATTGTTGAAAGCTTAGACACACTCATGGTGAATAACTATAGGAGATTTAGAGAGGTTAGGAACCTATGAGAAAACCTCCTGGGGGCAAATAGTTCAATAGATTTAGGTAGGGTGAAGGCAGGTACATTTCCATTTAGTAGACAGGTATTTGAAAACCTGGGATTTAAAGTTATCTGAGTTTGGTATAGTTCTTAGAGTGGAAGGAAGGGAATTCCATTTCTTGCCTATAGAGAAAGAGAGGAGAAGTTGGCCATCAGGACATTTAGACTTGTAGATAGCAATTACGTCTTGATGTTCAGATCGGAGAGTTCTCTTGGTGGTGTAAGGGTGAAGGATATTTGCTAGAGCAGGACATTTAGTAGGGTGAAGTATAAGTCTGTATGCAGTGGTGAGTTGGAGGTAGTTTAGGTAGTTTGGGAGTTCTAGCCAGTTCAAAGATTGTAGGGTAAGGCAGTAATGGGTGGAATGTCTGGATTTGGTGGTAAATTTAGAGATTTTATTATAGCAGTTTTCTAGTTTAGAGGAGATAGAGGCAGACAGGTTGGTTAAGAGAGACTTCATATAAGGAGGGAAGAAGATAAGTAGTGGCCAGAGTTTGCCTAGGGAGTTTGAGAGAAAGAGATTATTCCTGTATAGCATACCTAGTTTTTGGTGGGTTCTCTTAATATTTTGTTGAATGTGGATGTCAAACTTGATGTATTAGTCAATAGCAATGCCAAGCAGTTTAACACAGGGAACCACTTCTATAGGTGAGTTGGATTGACTAAGGACTTTGAAAGTACTTTTGTTGTAGGAGTAAGTCTTAGTGGGGGGGGTAAAATCTTTGATTTATTAGCATCGAGAGAGAGGTGGTTTTGGCGCATCCATTCTTCAGTTATTGAAAAGCAGTTTGGGTTTTGCTGAGCAATTCAGAAAGGTTAGAGGCAGAGCAGACTAAGGTTGAATTGTCTGCATATTGAATAAATTTAGCATCAGGACTGGCAGTGTGAAAGTTATTGATGAAGATGTTAAAAAGTGTAGACCCAATGATAGATTCCAGTGGTACACCAGTTGGGGTAGGTAAGAAGGAAGAGATGGAGTTAGTCCATTTTACTGCTAGAGATCTGTCTAATAGGTAGCTGGAGAACCAGGATAAAGTGTCTAGTGAGAGATGAAGATTTCAGAGATGAAAGAGAAGATGTTTTTGGGAAACAGTATTGAAAGCTTTAGATAGATCAAGCAAAACTGTTGAAACCAAGTGTCCTGAGTCTCAGGCTTGATTGACAGTTTCTATGAAAGACAGTAGAATGGTTAAAGTGCTATGGCCTGTGTGGAAGCCATGTTGGATAGGTGTAAGATGATGGTTTTGGGTAAGAAAATGCATAAGTTGGAGGTGGATGCAGTTTTCTAGGATTTTGGAGATTGGTGAGAGCAGAGTAATAGGGCAGAAGTTTGAGATGTTGGTGTTTTTGCCTTCTTTGTGAAGGAGAAGAATATAAGCTGAGCATCAGAGTTTGGGGACGTATGATTCCTTTATGGATCAGTTAATAATGATGCTAATTGGGATATCAATTCCATCAGCAGCACATTTCAGGAAGGAGGAGGGGATATTGTCAGGAGCATTAAAGCAAGGTCTAAGTTTAGAAAGAAGTTTTTTTTATAAAGTTAGTGGAGACAGGTTTGAGCTCAAACATGAGGGGATGGCAGTTAGGGGAATTAGATGGAGAAGAGTGAGGGACTGTAGGGTTATTGTTGGGGCAAGTCTTGGTCAGTTCAGTAGTAGTTTCTATGAAAAATGAGTTAATTCAGTGCCTAGTTCAAGGTTGGATTTACTAGGATCAGGACATGGGTTATTCTTGGAGCCAGGATTATGAAGTGAGTTTATTGATTTCCAGAAGTTCTTGGCGTTTTATTAATATTAGACTGGAGCTTGATATAGTAGGATTTTTTCTCCTTTGCGATTAGCTGTTTTGCAAGGTTACAGAGTTGTTTGTATTGGAGCAGGGTACTGGGCAATTTGTTGTTTTGTTAAAGCTTCAATAATTTGTCCCTTTGGAGCACAATTTGTTTTGTATCTTTGGTTAACCAGGGAGCTGTATTAGTCTTTATCCTCTTGTTTCGTATTGGGGCAAGAGAGTTTAGAGTATCTAGGAATACAGAGTTGAAGTATTCTATCGCACTGTCAAGATGAAGGGTGTTAAGAATTTGCCAGTCCATTTGTTTGAACATGTTAGAGAAAGTTATGGGGTTTAAGTTACTTAGGTTATGAGTGAGAATGGATTTGTGCTGATGAGGTGAAGAGGTAGTTGCTTGATGAATGAAAGCTGGGAGGTGGTCACTGATGGCATCAGGAGTTGTGCCAGAATTAGTTATTTTATTTGGGTCAGAAACTAGGATCCAATCGATAGTGGAACCAGAGGGGTTAGTTTTGTTAGGTTGGGAGATGGGGAGAATCATTTGAGTGAAGTTATAGAGGTTAATGGATAGGGAGGGAGAGGGACTGTTAACTTTATTCCAGTCAATATTTACATTGCCTAGAATGTAGGTTTCGTAGTTAATTTCAGTAGATGCCCATAAGAGAATGTCTTTGAGGGTAGTGATATTGTTATCAGGTGAGATTATATAGAGCAATAATGTAGATATTTTGTGATTATTCAGTTTTAGTAGTCCAGCTATAAGTTCAGTGTTATTGAATTGAAGGATTGGAATTTGGAGAGGTATTAAGGTTAGAAGGTTAGAGTAGACTAAGGCAGTGCCACCACCTTTTTATGTGATTGGTCATGTCTGAGAGTATGGAATCCTGGGAGCAGGATCTCGGAATCAGAGATATAGGGTTTGAGCCATGTTTCAGAGATGGCTAGAATGTCTGGTTGGTTATGGCTTAGCCAAGCTTGAAATTGGTGAACTTTGTTGTTGAGACTCTGGGCATTGGTAGTGAACATTTTTAGGATGTGGTGAGGGGAGGAAGGAGATACGGGGTAGGTATTGTAAATAGAGGGACTGGGGCCAGGGTTGGAGTGGAAATCCCCAGCTAGGGTTAGATTGTTGAAAGAAGTAAGCTTTAGCTGTTTAGGTTTGCAAAGTAAGAGTTTGGGTAGATCTAAGATTATTTTATGTTTTAGTTTATTATCAAAGGTGGAGAAGATTTTAGGGTGGAATAGGTGCAGAGGGTTAGGCTGAATGAGTGAAGGTGAGATAGAATGGAAATGAAAGTAAGAGTGCGGATAGAGGTAGGTTTGTATGGACGTTATTTTTGTAGGTAATACTGCATAAGTATCAGAGGAGTATGAGGTGGTATATAATAAGGGAATTAGGAACAGAAAGATGAAGCAGGTGGCCTGGAAAGTGCGAAGCATTATGGAAAGCATGTCAGTGCAATGACAGAATGATAGGTGTAGATTAGGAGAAGAGGGATGGTTGTGCGGGAAAACAAGGAGTATTTTTTTTTGTTTTTTTGTTTTTTCAAGAAAGCACACAGAAATGCAATTAAACAAACAGTAAAATCGATTTACACAGGCTAGCACACTTTAGTGAGCAGCCTCAGCAGTTAAATTAACAAAGAAAACAGTATTAATCGACCAGAGTCGACCAAAAAGCTACTTTTAAGTGCAGATACTTTAGAAATCAGCAGATAGACATGGTAAACTACACCAGATAAGGTCATGTCAATGTACGTACACCCCACAGACAATTCAGTACCATAAAAAGTAATCACATATGTACATAATACAGTACATACTGCTATTTACACCTTCTGTGCAGGTATATTCATATCATCACTCAGTTAGTGTATACTATGCGACTGCCACACAAGGTCAGATATCACTGGAGATGACTGGTTGTGATAAAACACCCTGACATGATCTCTGGAGAGGACATTTATCAAGGAAGGTACATATAATACGCGCATGTGTTTATTGTGAAAGTGTGCAAAATAACTCACTTGATTATAACTGAAATGTCAGCACAGGTTTTAACCAATCGAGACACATAGCAACAGGTTCATGGACAATACTATACCGAAGCAGGCATAATCATGGACAATATCAGAATAATACCACCACTAACCTGTGACACTGACATAAAATATGTGATTGTGATTTATTATACATGTTCTGCATGAACACACTTCTACAACTGTAATGATTTGCTGATAATATATATGGAGAACCAAGCATACCTTCCTCAAAAATGGTTACTTTTTGGAGGGGTTAAGAGGGACACTGTTACACATGTCATTCAAATTAGGAGCAATCCTGACTAGTTGAGAAATGTTCATGACACATATACCACAATCCACACTTGCAAAAATCTAACCCATGCGATCAATGTTGTCAATGAGCTGTGTATTTACTGGGTGCATCACAGGAAGACGTATCACACTTGAAGGGAAGTCTGCACTGTTAACTCCTAATAGTTATATTCACAAAGAATACTTATATATGACCAAAGAGATGTGTGGAAGCTCACTGTGGCAAAAGTGATACCCTTTAGTAATCATCCCTGGAAGACATAGGTGTCAGCCATAATGATAAAAACACTTAACAACACACTATTATCAGTAAATTCTCCAGACACACTGTGTATTGCATTCATCTGCCACAATTAATAGCAATGGATATTGTCTGCAGCATCTGCAACTGATGTGTGAATTAAGAAGTGATCTATTATAATGAATGGTAGAGAAATATGTGAGACCAATGGCAATGTACCAGTATGTTCATGTACACAGAAACTACAGCACTGCAAAGTGTAGTGTCAATGAGCAAGGACGTTGTCACTGTGATACTGTTCACATACCAAATGATACATACAGCACACCCAACACATTTGCTGCACCATGCCTGCCATCCTGACATTGCCATGAAACCTTTTATACTATCATAAAATTCTGACACGCATGCATAACTGTTCATGTGAACTATCAAATGGTAATACTGACATGATGCACTGGTATGTCTATGATGCTGTACACTCACACTATAACTGAATTATGCATCATAGGTTTATAGATGCACTGGAGAATATTAGGCTAAAGTCCCAAGAACCCTTCCCATAAGAGCATAGCCATGTGTAACATGTGTTTCACAATTTTAAATAACTGTGTGAACAAAGCCGATACAGCCATGAGCCTACACTATGTTATGCAATACCAAATGCGTCTATCCATGAGGGAGATGGCTACAACAACAAGAGTACTATCATGATTAGCCATTCATTGATCTAAGTTGCACCTGAAGAGGGTCAGGCATGGTCTTTGGTCTATGTGACTGGGAAACTTTTCACAGAGAAGAGGTAGTGTCTGACAGTTGTATCTATCTCTACAACATGATTTATTATGTCAGAGGCTCAGTTAACATCCTTGGAACAATTGACCCGTTTGCAGTACAAGTTAACAAAGTATAACATTTCCATCACAGCCAGATTGGAGGCTGCCCTGTAGGCCAGACACAAATCAACCAGTGGTAGTCTGTAGGAGCTATAATACAGTGATAGGGATTTCAGTCTCTATGCATAACACTTGTTTTTTATACCATGTATCTTCTTTGTGTGATAACTCAGGGGTTGCTCCAACTGTTGCAGATATTATGTGCAAAACAGTGCATTATACTTAATTATTGCTGTGATGAGGGATGAGAACAGTGGAATGATAATATCCTTTGATGTGAATGGCCTGCCCATACTTAGACATTGTGCTACATATAAGGTATTTGTCACCACTGTGGTCACATGCTGGTGGAAGTTTCGCTTACTATCTACCTGAGTACCCAGATCACGTACCACTTGGTCTACTCATAGGGGTGTGCTGTCTGTATTGTAATTAGCTTGTGTGTTTGCTTTCAAAAAGGGAATAATTATGCTTTTTGTTCATATAGTGTGTCTCCATGGCTCTGACAGCAATCATTTATCTGTGTGTTAATACTTTCTGCAGTATATCAATAGCATTCATGGATTCAATGATTGTCCATATTTGCAGTCATCCACAACATTTGTTAGTCAAAGGCTGAGTTTGTCTTGACTTCTGAAAATGAAATACCAAACAGGAGAGGGCCTGGTACAGAACCCTGAGATACGGCCCTGTTCACTAGACTCTTGCTAGAGGTGAATTCACACTTTGATGGTACCTGTCTTGTCAGTGATCCATGTGTCTACCCACTTTGTGATGTAGGTGTTTATGCCCACTTGAGACAGTTTTACTGTAATACCAGAGTGTGGACTTGTGTCAAATGCTTGGCCAGGTCAAGTTAGGCAGGATTCACAGTCTTTTCTTCATGCATGCCCTTGGTGACCTTCTTGAAGAAGTCAAACAGATTTAACAGACATGATGTAGCCTTAATGAAGCAATAATGGGTTAGGTACACAGTCTAGAAATTACCTGTGTCCTCTTTGATAAGGTCCATGCTGCATCTATGGTCTGCCTCACAGGAGAGTCAGGATTATGGGTCTATAATTCTCTGGATCAGGTGATGGTTCCCCCTTTTTCAGACTGATGACTGTTGCTGTACACCCTTCTGCCAGAACATAGGCTCTCTGGAGCCTGTGTTTAAGTAGGGATCCAACTGTGTCTGCTAAGTCAGAAGTTATTGAAAAGGCAACCTGTGATCTTGTCAGGGCCCATTAATTTCATGTTTTTAGCCTTAGAGAGCACACATATAAGATGTTGTCCTGGGAAAACAAGCTGAATAATATTTGCATGTATGCTTTCGTTGTTGGCCATTGCAGATAGGGTGGTGAAGTTTAATCCAAGCTGTCAGATAGCAGATTGTCTATTTTCTCTGGTTGAGTATGGGTAGTGACATCTACAAACACCTCTGTAGTTAGTTACGTATTCCCCTTAACATTTCATACTTATTTATAAATGATTTGTGACAACACCTCCAAAAACAACCTCAGCTATGCATCATGTGCCACACAATGGTACTGTTCACACAGTCATGCAACTCTACCCATGTCATATAGTTACATTGATTGCATATCATACGCCTATATGTTTTTCATTGGAAAGCTGTATGTGAGTGCCCTGATACCATATATGGACACATTACAAATGATTTTTGGGAAAATCAGCATAATTGTGCATACAATGTATTTCATAAGGTTGCAATTGAGCATTTCTCCCCGGGCCTCTGTTGAAAATTGGCTTTGTTCCAAGTCGGACTTTCTTGGTTAAAAAAATGTTAAATAAAATAAAATTAAATACAATAAAAAAGTTGCTACATGTTTGTCTCTATAACAGCATTACAACATGTGGATGAAACAAGACTTATGAGCTCATGTAATCAGTATGACATTATACTGATGTATGTCAGACAGCATTTAATGATGGTAGGTATACATATTTATTTATTTTATTTATTTTACATTTGTTAACTGGGAAATTCTGACTGGACCAGGTCCATTTTCAGCAGAGGCCTGGGGAGAAAAGCTCAGGCATCAAGTTATACAAATACAGTATATCTAGCATAATACACAAAACAGGTTACATCATGTATGCTGAGCATAGTAATATAACAAGAAATTAAACATTCCAGGTAAAAGAAGATATAGAACATAGGTAAAAGAATGTCAGTTACAGTACATCAAGCATTCTACACAAAACAGGTTACATCATGTATGCTGAGCATAGTAATATAACAAGAAATTAATAAGACACTCCAGGTAAAAGAAGATATAGAATATAGGTAAAAAGACAATGTCAATTATACATTGGTAAGAGAAGAAAATATATCAAGTAAGATTCTACAGTTAAAAGTACCTTTTCAGATGACCATGCCTACAGGGGATCTGAGATCCAGCATGGGACCAGAGAGGAGTGTGGGTAGGGTTATGTGATACAAGGGCATAACCAGGTACTAGGAAGATGCAATTTGAGGGAGTTTTTGAATATGAATGTGGAGGGGGCAGTGGACATGGATAGGGGAAGAGAGTTCCAATTTCTGGCAATGGTGTGGGAGTAGAGCGCTTTCCCTGCATTATTGTTAGCCTTGATGATGGAGAGGAGAGATTTTTCACTAGATCTTATGTACTGGTTTGCAGTATAGACAGTAAGTAGGTTGGATAATGAGGGGTTTTTTTTCAGTATATTTGAGAATATTGTAGGCTGTGCCCAGCTAGTGATAGTTAAGTAGCTGTGGTAGCTCAAGTCATTTTATTTCTTTTAGTGCAGTACAGTGATGGGTTCTATAGGCTGAGTTAGTAGCAAACTTGGCTATTTTATTGTAGCATGATTCTAGTTTGTTTAGGTCACATTGTCTGATTTGGGTAATGATTGGTGCTGCGTATAATTGAGTTGAGAGGAAGTGGCTTTGTGCAAGAGTGACTCTTCCTTTTTGTGAGAGAAAGGACTGCTTTGTCCGTTTTTACTTTTTCTTGGTTATTCAGAGAAAGGACTTGTGCCTGTATAGGGAGCCTAGCTTTTTGTGTACTAGTTTTATGGTATATGAGATGTGAACATCAAAGTGCAGATTATTGTCTATTTCAATGTCCAGAAGTTTGTTGTGGTTAGAAGGGGAGATGGTGGTGCCATCCTTAGATGTTATGGTAAAGGAAAGGGTTTTATTGATCTATTAGTGGTAAATAGTAGCAGTTTTGTCTTTTTGGGATTTAGAATTAGTTGGATACCTGATATCCATTTTTCTACTGAGTTAAAGGTATCTTGAGTGAGTGTATGTAGGGTGGTGGGAGATGAGGTGGAGCAAA
The DNA here is from genome assembly GCF_019279795.1 of Protopterus annectens. Classification (NCBI taxonomy): domain Eukaryota; kingdom Metazoa; phylum Chordata; order Ceratodontiformes; family Protopteridae; genus Protopterus; species Protopterus annectens. The sequence goes on from NC_056726.1 coordinate 861,768,759, forward strand.
TCAGGGTTGAATCATCCGCACATTGTATGAGTGTGGCATGTTGTGTAGAGATATTGAGGTTATTTGTGAAAATTGAGAACAATAGTGGGCCCATTATAGAGCCCTCTGGGACTCCTATGGTGGTTGGAAGTTGTGTAGACAGAGTCCCTTTCCACTGGACTCTTTGTTGCCTGTCAGATAGGTAGCTTCTGAACCAGCCTATAGCATAGGAGGTGAAATATATTGATGTTAGTGAGTCTAGTAGAATGGGGTGGGAGACCATATCAAATGCTTTTGAGAGGTCTAGGAAAATGGCTGATACATATCTGTTATTATTCCTGTGAAGGTGTATATGATTAGTGAAGGACAGAAGGGCTGTGGTAGTGCTGTGATGTGGATGCAAATAATGTTGTGTGATAGATAGTAGATTATGTCTGTTAAGAAATGTCATCACTTGCAAGTGGATGCATTTCTCAAGAATTTTGGATAGGGGGCAAAGGATGGCAATAGGTCGGCATTTGGAGAATTCATAGGAGTTACCTCCTTTATGGAGAGGATTGATGTGAGATACTTTCCAGAGTTTGAGTATGTAGGATTCTAGTATGGAGTGGTTGATTAGGATGGAGACAGGATATGACAGGGAGTCACTAGCCATTTTTAGGTATGCAGCAGGTATGTTATCAGCTGCCAATCCGGTTGACTTTAGTTTTAGGAGGAGTTTTTTGATAGTTGAGTTGGGCACTGGTGATAGGCTGAATGAGCGAGTGATGTGGGATAAGGTTGGGTTGTGATTGAGGTATACTGTTTTTGGTTTTTTGACTGGACAGGGCTAAGATGGATTTAGTAAAATTGTTATTAAATTGAGAAGCTATGTCTAGGGTATTGTTAGTAAAGCTGGGTGCTGGAGCAGTGGTTTTGCCTGGCTTTAGTAGAGAGTTAATGGCATGCCAGAATTTTTGTGGATTATTTGAATATTTCCTTTGGGCACTAAGAAAGTAGTTTGAATATTTCCTTTGGGCACTAAGAAAATATTTTGTTTGATTATTTTGGATTCAGCCTTGGCCTTGTTTCTAAGCTGTTGATAGTACTGCCTGGAGCTAGTGGTTTTGCCAGTTTTCCAGATTTTCCAGGCTTTATCTCTGGCTTTTAGTAAGGCTCTGGTGTCCCTATTTAGCCAGGGTGCATAGTTGGCTTTAACTCTGATCTTTCTGCTGGGAGCTAGACTGTTAAGGATGTTAGAGAAGGTAGTGTTGAAGTAGTCGACTGCCTGGTTTAACCCAAGTGTCCGTAGTGGTTCCCAGTTGCAGCGGCTTAGGACAGAATTTAGGTATTGTGGGGTAAGGTTGCGGTCATCTCATATGAGTTTGTAGACTACTGGTTTGGGGTGACTGGAGTGTTTGTGGAGTAGGAAGGTGGAGATATGATCACTTAGGTCATCGTGGAGACAGCCTACTGTACAATTTTGTTTGGGATAGTTAGTTAGTGTCCAGTCCAGTATAGATTCTTTCTTTGTTCTTATCTATTCAAGTTGGTTCTTCCATTAGTTGAGAGAACCCATATAGATTGATATGTGTAGAGGGGCTGCTGGAGTTACAGGCTGCCCAGTCAGTGTTAAGGTCTCCTAGTAGGATTGTTTCCTGAGGTAGATTGTCCTTTTTCCAGTGTAGGATGTCTTTTATTATGAGTGAGGTGTTGCCTGGAGGTATGTAGCAGTATATTATATTGATCTTCTTGGTGTTTCTTATGGATAGGACAGAAAATAGGACTTCAGCATTTTGAAAAGTGGGTGCAGGAGCTGGATGTTAAGGGTGTTTTTAAAGAGAATGGCTACTCCTCCTCCTTTCCTGTTTGTTCTATCAGATCTAAGTGTATTATACCCTGGGGGGAGAAAGTCTTCATGTTGGATACTGGGTTTAAGCCAGGTCTATGTAATGGTGAGTACATCAGGGTTGCAGTGGGCTATGAATGCATGCAGGTCTGTTAGCTTGTTGGTAATAGTTCTTAAGTTGAGATTTAGGATCAGCAGGTCAGATGTTTGTCTGGCTGAGAGGAGACCTGGATTTGGGTGAATGTCACCAGAGGTTAGCAGAGTTTGTAGGAGTGTCAGTATGTGTTTTTTTTAATATTAATTGTTTGTGAGCTTGGTCTGTGTGTGTTTTTCTTAGTGTGGTGAGATGGTGTCATTTTTGTTAGTGAGTAATATGTAGTTGCATGATTTATGATTGTGGGGCAGATGTAGAAATGTAAGTGGATTTGAGAGGGCGGGCTAGTGTGGGTAGTGTGATAGGAGTAGTTGTGCAGTGATAGGTCTGTTTGCAAGGAAGTTAGGAAGGTTAGCTATAGAGCTAGTGATAGGGATGTGAGTGTCAGTAACGTGATAATACTTTGAGTAAGTAGTTCAACTAGGATTCATGGTTGGTTGTGTGTGAGGGAGGAAGTGTGTTGTCTGGAAATGTGTTGTTGGCAGTGGGATCAGTGTGGGATGTAATTGGATTGGAGGGTGGGGGAGGTAGGATGAGTGGGTTGGGCTAGTTGTTAGGGAATTAGGGGTTGGACTACTGGTCAGGTGATTAGGGTAAGAATAAAGGTAGAAGTAGTGGGGGTGGGTGAGAATTGGGGGCAGGGAGGGGAGGGGAGCAAGCCTGAGTACAGCAAGGGTGAGCAGAGTGGGCTAACATTGACTTCAAGTGTTTCTTTAGGCTTTGGTAAGTATGTAGTGTTAGCTTAAAATGGTTATATGTTAAACTGAATTTTAAACTGAACTTTTAACTGTATTTTAAACAGTATGTTTGCACTAAGTTATAGACTATGTTATGGACACAGAGTATAATTTTTCTGACATTTTTAAAAGGATATAAAATTGAAGCTGGGGTTAGTTACAGATGAAACAGGAGAGGAAATGACATACTATTTTATAGATTTGAGTATTTCTGAAAAGAAAATAAACTTTCGTTTTGGGGGGGGGGACTAACTGGAGAGCATTATACAGTTTGGATTACTGAAAGAAACATAGAAGAACAATGTAAGAGAGCATTAGGTTAAGGCAGCACATACTGTGTGACCAGTCAGATTGGACTTGGTTTAGCAATAGTCAATAACAAAAACATCAGGTAATGGTTATTCCTGCTTCAGCACCTGATAACATAAAATATTTTCTTATGGCAACATACAAAAATAAAATGGAAATAATATATAAAAGAGTTATCTATTAAATTAAGCAAGATACACTTTCAATATATTTAAACACTAGTCAATGCAGTTAGACAGAGCATTTAAATGCAACATGTGAAATAACCCTTCTGGCTCTATAACAGTAAACAAGGAAAACAGAACATATCTAGGTGCATATGTGACAGCAGTTCATTAAGCAGAATTATCTAAATGCATCCTGCAGTGTTAAAAAATAACAGAAACTGATAGTATAAGCTGTTGTTCTAAAGAATTATGTATTAAACAATGTACAGCATACCTTGAATGTAAAAATGTATAGGAGGATGATTACACACCAGGGGAGACAAACAGTTGCTGTGGGATTTGAAACAAAAAAAAAAAAAAAAATGGCACCCTGGGTTTAAATTACCTCAGGCTATCCAGTACAGAACAAGAGCTGGAGGAGGCAGGGGTAAAGACTACAGGGAAGGAGAAGGCTATCCAATGGTTAAATGAACTTTGCAGACACTCAGTGTGAAGTGCAAGAGGAATAGAAACAACTCAGTGAACCTTAAGAAAAGGTATGCTCCTTTGCACAGTCACTCTAGTTTATACTGTAAAATCAAGGCAAGTGTACACATTATCTAATTTTACCCTGACATTCTTAAAAGGATATAAAATTGAAGCTGGGGTTATACCGATGAAACAGGAGAGGAAATGATATGCTATTTTATAGATTTGAGTATTTCTCAAAAGAAAATAGACTTTTGTATTTTTTTTTCGGGGGGGCACTAACTGGAGATCATTATACAGCTGTTTCTTCTTGGTGATGTACTCATCAGTACAGTGGTTTAAGGAACTATACAGCAGAATGTACTAATACACTCACTAACATTCGTTTAAGTTAATGCAGGTAAGGTATTTTACTGTCTAGATACTTGGAAGTTAAGCACCTGCATTAGTGTTTAGTCTCTTTAGTTGTTTGTGGGTCCCCAGTGCTCATGAGAGAAGTTTGAAATTTCCAATGCTTGATATGAGGGGCAGAGACCTGCTTAACCTGATGGGTGGTTTGGATTAATTAGTGTTTAGTCTCTTTAGTTGCAGGACAAGTGTTTGTGGGTGCCCAGTGCTGAAGAGAGAAGTTTGAAATTTCCACTGCTTGATATGGGGGGCAGAGACCTGCTTGACCTGATGGGTGGTTTGGATTACTTAAATGTAAAATCTTACAGGAGGATGATAACACACCAAGGGAAACAAACATATGCCATGCTAAAAGCAACACTGTGATGGTTGAATGAGAACTGCATAGAATGTAGATATGCTCCACTACAAAAATACATGCCTTACTAAGACATAGTATACATAGTATCATCCCATGTCAACAGTTCATAGGAGACATATTACTACACCTGCTATGGCAGGAATAAATAATCAAATGGCAGCAGTTGCCATCAATACAATACCTCACATCACAGCTTTTTAATACCTTTTTCTCAGGCTACCATACATCCACACCTCAACATAGAACATGTGGATGACAGCAATCTTAACATGTTAGATGTTCGTAGGGTCATAGGACATTACTAGGCTAATCCTAGCCATTATTATACCATTTAAAATGTCTATATGTGCATGATGGAAGATAGTAGGGGTGTACGTGTATGTGTATCTGCCTATTTGTTTGCATTACATACTGCCTCTGTCCATATGTGACATATACACCACCCCATGACAGAATTATCAATCACGCATCGAGTAGTCTGGAGATGGCTTGCAGAGGCTCATGGAGGGATCTTGCTTTATGATGTGTGTGTATGCATCGTTGAGATAAAGACATCACCCAGTCCATTGCAGGAGGGGTGTTCTGTAGACAGAGGGGAAAAGGGGATGTTGGATTCATGGAGCTATGTTAAAGGTTCTCCTAAGTGGTAGTTAAAGGAAAAAAATTCAAAAGATCATACAATAACTATAATGTACTACTAACCACACACACAGCAGTTGACTGGGTCTGGTTTGAACATTTAACCTGCATAAGTATAGAAGCTGTGTTCCATACAATGTAAGACTAGCACCACCAAATATTTCTGACTTTAACCCTGTCACGGTGCACTTTACAGAGGATGACAGCTTCATAGCATGCTCATAAGAAGAAGATGATGGAATGACTGTCTGCCACACGTGGAGTCACATATAGCTGTAAAATTTTCTAAAAAATATTATTTGAATGAACACACACTTAAATTGACTGCTGTTAGACTAGAACCCTGTCTATATAGTTACAGAAGCTGGAGAGCACAATACTTAATACCACATCATAAGCTTGACTTTAATAGTGTCAGAGTGCACTTTGTAGAAGAAGATATCATTAATGATGCTAACAAGAAGATATTTAAAGGAGTGTCAGACATAGCTGTGGACTGACATGCCATTCTAAAATTGTCACCAGACTGATTGTTGAATGAACAAACTCACATAAACACCAGTTGACTGTAGTGAGATTAGAGCTCCTACTTAGCTATCTATACAACACAGTATTTAATGCAAGCTCCACAACCTAAATCTTGCTTTCATAGTGTCAGATAACACTTTATAGCTGATGACATCAGCAGTGTCTGGCTTTTTTTCTTTTTGGAGTGGAATCTTTTTTGTTGCCATAGACTTTGAGTTATCTGACCATGTGTATTATTTCTCATTTGGAAGGAAAGAAAATGTTACATATGTTAGAAATGCTGTACTATTCCCAATATTCCTATATTGCTCTCAGCTAAAGCATTCTGTAGTTGTTAACATTTGCATTATAGTCACTGGGCTTAAAACATTAATGAGACTTATGCTAACAAATACTGTTACAAATAGTTCTGTGCTACTTAATATCTATTATATCCTTCATTAAAGATGTATTCTACATTACTGGGCTACCTAAATCATCCGGGTCTATATCAGAACATCAAATTATTAAAACTTCGAATGTTCTGATATCGAACACTATTCAGCGAACGCTAAGAATAGCGAAGCTGCAGAACAGCGAATACTTTCCTCAAGAAAGAATTTGGTTGGCCATTTCTGTGGCTTCGCTATTCTTAGTGCTGTGGTGGAAAGTTACGGGTTGGGTTCAGGTAAGTGTGCGATTGTTTGTACGTTAGGGGTAGGGGCGGGTAAAGTGAGTTAGGGTTAGGGCATGGGTTAGGCGTGTGCGATAGTGACAGACTTTAGGGTTAGGGATGGTTTAAGTGAGTTAGGGTTAGGGCATGGGTTAGGTGAGTGTGCGATAGTGACGGACCTTAGGGTTAGGGTTTGGGCTAAGGTAAGTGGGTAGATAGTAGTGTATGCTTAGTTTAGTGTAGCATTAGATGTAGGAATTTAAGTGTATATGTGTGGTTGCTGTTTGTTTGATGTGCTTGTGTTGTGTGTATGTGTTTCGGAGCAGCAAATTTTTTCCATGGGAAAAAATTTGCTGTTCTGAATGTTCAATATTTTCATGGTTAGATGTTTTGGGGCTGATTAAATAGCATTAGCTATTTTCATCTTTCGATAATGTGATATAACCGCAATCACCCTGCGTAAAACACTATTACTAAGAGTTTTTGTTTTGTACTATTATATGCAACATAATGGTTGCCTGAGCTTCTCTTACTGAGCAAATGTTTTTTTTCCATGTGTAAATAGCATTGTGTGCTGCTACTCATAACCTTACCACCTAGAAGACATTTTTTCTTTAACATTCTATGTCTCCACTATACTTCTCTTTTACTCCCCTTCAGAGACCTTAATGCAATTTACCTTCTAATCTCCATTTTTTTACAGATATCATACTCCGTGCGAATGGGTTCTCTTTTTAACCCCCATTTGTTGTATCCTCGGCCATTGACCACAACTACATTGAAGGAACCAGCCACAAGGGCTCAAGGACTTTAAAAGATTATGAATTATTGTAGGTGACCGGCTTTGTTTCCTTCTCAGACTGCTACTGCAGAAGTATAAGGTCTAAACTTTAAATATTTGGCTCTACCCACAGCTAGGGACAGCAGCTGCTTCCCCCACCCCCAATAGTTGTAAATTCATTCCCCAGCTACAATTCTTATTTTTACTTAACCACTGCTAGAGCTCTAGGCAAAGTAGACACCCCATAATTGTCTACTTGCTAAATACAGGCAAAAGGAGGTGACTCTAAACTGCCACAGTTTGCCATCTTCAAATTAGCTAATTATACTGAAAGGACATAACTGAAATCGGGTTTGGTAGATTGTCTTTTGCAGCATTTGCTGCTCAATTCTCCAGCCTCATACACAAAACTCATCCTTAACCAAGCACCTGTCTACCCCCACCAATACCATAGCCTCACTACCTTACCAGACTCCCTTGGTGATCACCTCCCCACCTCTGTCCTAAGACACTCCACCCAACCTCCCAAACCCTAGCTTTACAAAGATTGTCATAAACTATCTAACTTTAATATATCTTAGTTCAACTCAATTCTTTCCAGCATGGACTGATCCATCCTTAGACAATTCCCTCTCAATGACGCTGTCAGTATGTTCAATAGCATTTTCCTAAATACCCTAAACTTCATTGCTAGGAAGAGCAGAATAAAATCAAATTATGCTCCCTGGCTTTCTAAGGAAACTAGATCCTTTATAAACAAAAGTGACAGTGCTAGGAAAGCCTGGATTGAAACAAAAGAACTACCCCTGCTACACAAATACAGACAGCTAAGAAATCTTACAAAGAAAAAAACTAATAATGACAAAAGGTCCTACTACAACTCTGCTCAGCTCAATAGCAAATCCAACCCTCAGAAGTTTTGGTCTACCCTTAACAGAATTCTTTCTCCTAGCTGTCCCTCAAACCCCTGCCCTTACCCTAATACATCCCCTCAGGAAACTGCTACCCTCCTCAATAAACACTTTAGTGACACCATCCAAACACTCATACCATCCAACTATAGCACAACTTCACTGCCAACCCCTCCCAACCCTCCAAACAAAAATATATTCTCCTTTCACCCTGTTCCTACTTCCTACATCAGAACTCTGCTTCTAGACCTCAAACCCTGATCTCCCTCTGCTGACAAACTACCTCCTAACTTACTTAAACTTGCTGCTGAATCCATTGCCTATCCTGTATCTATTCAATAGCTCAATTCAGGAGTTTACCATTCCTACCCTATGGAAATCTTTCTTCACTATTCCCCTGCATAAAGGTGGAAACCCAACAGACCCATCTAATTACCGACCCATCGCCATCCTACCCCCCCTATGATTCTTGAAAAATGCATTCACTCACAGCTTCTGAACTACCTCCTCCAGTATAACCTTCTCACTCCCACTCAGCATGGTTTCCATCCTAACCACAGCACAACTACTGCCCCTTATCCTTCACTCATACCATCGCTGAGGCCCTAGATAACAATACAGTCATATCTTCTCTCTTCCTAGACCTTTCCAAAGCTTTTGATACATCTCCTACCCCCTACTACTATCTAAACTTGCTAATCTCAACCTATCTTCCACCTCTCTTGCCTGGTTCTCCAAGTTACCTATCCTGCAGACAGCAATATGTTAAATGGCTCTCATCCTTTTCTCCATTAGTTCCTGTCCCAACCAGAGTATCACAAGGTTCCATGTTAGGTCCCCTTCAGTTTAATGTCTTCACCAACTATCTCTATGCATCTTGTCAATAATCCTCCCTCATCCAATACTTTGATGACTCAACTCTCGTCTCTATCTCTAACAATATCTGTGAACTCCATACCCTAACCCATCATGCCTTTCTAACCACTAAACAGTGGTTGTATAATAATCTACTTATCCTTAACCCCAAAAAGACCAAACTCTTACTCTTTCTACCCTGTTCTCTTACTCACCATAAATCCACCTTTGCTATTACATCCTCTAACAATACAATAATGCAACCTGAAAAATACACAAAACTCCTTGGAGTCATCATTGATGATGAACTGAAACTCAACCTGCACATACTCCAATGCATAAAAAAGACATACCAGAAACTAGGTTTATTGTATGGCAAACACATTTTTCTAACCCCTAATGCCAGACTCTCCCTTGCACAGGCACTTCTCCTCCCCTACTTACTATATGCTCCCCCAGTTCTTACCAACATTCAGGCCACAACCTTGAACAAACCTCAACAAACTTACCATAAGATAGCTAGATTTATCACAAACTCTCCATACAATGCACATTACCGCGTCGCCCTAAACTCTCTCCAATGGCTTGAACTTCCCCCAATGACTGCTGTTAACATAATTTCAAGTGTTATACTTCATTCTTTATAAACCTTCATCCTGCCCAGCTCTCTCTTCCTTTGTATATATCTATTCTCCACCTTGCACCCTCTGTACCTTTAATCAGCAACTACTAAACACCTACCACCACAAGAAAACAGTAGGCAAACTTCTATATAAATACTCTGTTGCCCATGCCTGGAACAAACTTCTCCTAAACATACGTTCCATCACCCACACATCACACTTTAAAAATGAACTCAAGCTTCATCTACTTAACTCCAAAACTTGCCTTTGTCAAGACCCAACCTAAGCTCCCCATACCCCATCTACAGATCTAATAATCCCATCCCTTTCATCTAGTATCCTACTATGTGGATGCTTACTAAACTCAATCAGTCTATGCTGATGGATAAAATTCTTATGTAAATATGTAAATATATCATTTCTCTGTAAAACATTATGTGTATATTTCCTTTGTGTATGCATTCTATTTCATGCTTTTAACTTGCTGTATGACAAGTTTTTTGTAATTATTTTGACTCACATATTTTAATTTCTATAAACTGTCCTTGAGTCTCTACTGAAAATGGGCCTCTAGCCCAGCTGGGCCAAACTGGTTAACAAATGTCAATAAATAAATAAATAAAATAAATACATAAAGAAGATGTTTCACATGCTATTCTAAAATGGTATCTAGATTGTGTATTAACTGAACACACACACACACACACACACACACACACGCACGCACGCACGCACGCACACACACACACACACACACACACACCAGCTGACCACAGTGAGACTAGAACCCCTACATAACTAGTTATGCAAGATAGAAAACATAGTACTTAATTTATTTATTTATGTATTTATTTACATTTGTTTACCAGGAAATTCCAACTGGAAGCAGGTCCTTTTTCAGCTGATGCCCAGGGAGAAAAGCTCCACATCATGTACAAGATAAATAGATATACAAAGTTACAGCAATAGTAAACAACATTACAGGTTGTTGGCTTTAATACAATAACAAGATATTGATTTTCAACAGTATATACAGTAAATGTTGCAAGTTAAGATAGTTTCTTGTTGTTTATAATATTAGTAACAAAGTTGTCAGACAAGATTTTAAAGCATGTAAAGACAACTAGCTAATTCTGACTGTGGTTAGTAGTGGCAGTAGTATAGTTGGGCTAAGAGTCTAGGTGGGGGGTAAGGGTGGGGGTGTTGGTCTGGATTAGAACAAGGACAAAGCCAGTGCAAATTTAAGTGGAATTTGAGCGCAGTCTTGAAAAGGCTGCTGGAAGGTAGAGTAGTTATAGAGGGTGGAAGATTGTTCCAAAGTTTAGATATGGTACATGGAAATATGGCTTTTTCTGCTGAGTTTTTGGGTTTGATAACAGTGAGTTGATTTTTGTTGCTTGATATTAGGAGCCTAGTGGAGTGATAGGGCTGGAGAAGGGTTTGAAGGGAAGGGATGTTAAGGGGGTGGTTAATAAGTTTATTAGAGAGGGTGAGTTGATTAAAGTGAAGGAGTTGTGGGAGTTCTAGCCATGCAAATGCTAATGCAAACACCATGGCATAAGTCTGACATTTACATTATTGCTGGACACTTTATAGTGAATGACATCATCATGGCATGTTTGGGAGAAGATATTGGGAGACCTGTATAAAATGTCTGTGTAGGCATGTATGACTGTGAAATTTTTTGTTCTTCACAACTCTTGATTTGCTGATAGTAAGATTAAGACTCATGCTCTTTTGACTATACACATACACACACACACACACACACACACACACACACACACACACACACACACACACACATACACACACAGAAAATGTGGCTGTTGTGGTAAGTTAACCAGGCAATAAACATAGTAATAAATGTCAATCAACTCTTTACATAGTGCACTGCTGCGCAATTGGTTTGCGTGATCTATGGTAAAGTGTTTGCGCATGCGAAATTCACATGCAATTAATACAACTTGAACTTGAAAAGTTTATGCATATAGGCTATGGTAGAAATAGCTGACAGATACTATGGTGTTCATACTGTAGTTTATATTGTAAATATGTCATATTTCTTTATGATATGAAGGCCTGTTGCTATTGCCTTCTCCATATGTGCTGAGTAAAGCAACAAGCAATTGTGGGTATCTACTTAAATGGAAAAACAGTAATATTTGTATTCATTCACCTTCCATCCCACAAACATGCTAAGTAGAGATGCATTACTGTCAGCACTCTGGACAGTACTGAGTGTAAAAAATCCCGTTTCCCTCCTTTCCTGGTGGCAGTAGGTGTAAGAATAGTGGGCTTCTGTTTAGAGTACAGGGTTGAAATCCAACTCATTCTAATGTTTTACACATGTAGTCAGGATAAGATTACAGAAGTAAATGTGAAAATTCTTGCAAATGTGAGAAGCCATGACTACAGTTAAGTACTGTATGAAAATAAAGAGCAGACAATTAATGTATGTTAGCAGTACACCTATGGATTTGCATTTTTATACATTCAGCAGTTTAAATAAATTTTAGAGTGAATGTTTCATAGTATGGCCTTTACTCTGATGTAACTCTGTGTTCCTTTAGTGCAATGAGTTTAAGCGGCATTGTGTGTAGTGATCAAACAATACCATAGGACACGAAGAGCCATTCACTGTCACTCGGCATAGGTGCACAATGCCAAATTGCATGCAAACACAGAGGACAAAAAAGTAAAGGGCTTTATTAGTGGGCATTTCTGCCAGGTCTGTCATGTGTGATTCTATTTTTACCAGCTTAAAGGTGTGAAAATGGAGTAGATAGGAAAGTGGTGAAATAGGGAGTAAGCAGGGGGAAGAACAAAGGGGAAGCAATATAGCAATTTGCATGAGGCAATTAAATAAAAAACATAGTTATCCACTTCTTCAGCAGTTTAATGAGAACATGTATATAAAAATGGGTCAATTTGGACTGTCACCACAATACAGTGGGATGACAATAATGCAATCATGTTCTATAGCCAATTGGATCAAATCAAGTCTGTCAAGAAAACAAATGTTGAAGTGGAGTGCTATGTATTGGACATTTTTTTTTTTTTTTTTTTGCGGACAGGTACCCAGTTTTTTTTTTTTTAATTTTATTTAAAAAAAGAGGAATGTTTGGTAAGAGACATATGTATTTCAGGTTCATGTAAGTAGGGTAGGTGAGGAAGCAGATGCAGACAAACAGAATGAACAAGACAGAGACAGGGATGGTGAGGGATAAGAGCATATCAAAGGCCCATGCCCATCAAGCATGGGGACAGTGAGAATCTAGTCGTCACCTTCAGAACTGTCATCACTGTCCCCTTCTTCAGCTTCCTGTTGGAGTGCTTGATGTTTTGGTTTTCTCAGCATTCCAACAAGCAACTTCTCCATACAGCTGAGGCATGCACCAATGGTACATTGTACGGCCTCACTCACCATGTCTGGCAGCTCCTGGCAGGTGATGAAATTCTCACTTCCACCAATACTCCTGCAGTGTACACTGCACCAGCTGCCACTGTAATGCTATCTTTGCAATATATAATGTATTGCACATATGCTTTTAAAAATAATACAGATTAAGTTAAGAAAATGGCATTTATGCCAGTTTTGTTGAAATGAATATTTAAAATTTTAGTATGTATTTGTTACTTGTGGGATTTGAACCAGAAACATTGGAATATACTATTACAATTGACTCCTACAATTACCTTGAACTACTGTGCCCTACATGAACTCCAAGAAGAGCTAAACCCAAACATAAAACTACTGTTCAATCTCAGCCTTACTACAGGATATGTACCCAAAGAGTGGCATACAGCAACAGTGGTCCCTCTCCACAAAGGTGGTGCCTCAAAGGATCCTGGAAACTATCGCCCCATAAGCCTGACTAGCTTGGTCTGCAAAGCTATGGAAAGGATCATCATGAACCTCATAAATAAAGATATTGGGGACCTACAGACACTGGATCCTACCCAGTTTGGCTTTGTTAAGGGCAGATCCTGCCTCTTAAACCTGGTTGATTTCTTTGAAACAGTCACCAAGGCCATTGACAAGGGGAAGGTGGTCCACACAGCCTACCTGGACCTCGCAAAAGCCTACAATACAATACCCCACTCGGGCATTATAGATAAGCTCACCAGCTTAAATATAAACCCCTATGTCACTAGATGGGTTGCAAACTGGCTCAAGGACAGAAACCACATGGTTAGAACTGCTGGAGCCATGTCAGACTCCAAACCAATTACAAGTGGCATCCCACAAGGCTCAGTCCTGGGACCTCTCTTGTTCGGTATATATTTCTCAGAGGTACAGGCCAACACGGAAGGACTGTGGCTGACCAAGTTCGCAGATGACTGCAAACTGGGTGCCATAATCGACTCTCCAGCTGACACAAGCATCCTCCAAAAGGGCCTCATAGAAACAGACAACTGGTGCCAGAGCCATGGCCTCAAGCTAAATGCCAAAAAGTGTATAGTCATCCCCTTTGGCAAAAACAAAGTGCCCACAAATTACCACATAGGTGGTAATCCATTAAGTACAGAAGAAGTAATTAGGGACCTAGGGACCTGGGGACCCAAGTTGATAGCAATCTCTCATTTGACAACCACGTGGCCAAAGTGGTTAGAAAAACATTTTATATAGCCCACCTAATCATGAAGGGATTAACACCTAGATCAGGGGAGGTCATTGTGCCTCTTTACTCATCCCTCATCAGGCCCATAATTGATTACAATGCCCCTTTTGGGATGTACCTTACCAGACACCTGCAGCAACTGGAAAGACCCCAAAAGTACCTCACCAAGAGGATCAAAGGGCTCAAACAGATGCCATATGCTGCCCGGTTAAAGAAACTCCAGCTCTACTCAGTGGCATACCGCCTGCTCAGAGGCGATCTGTGCCTGACGTATAAAGCCATGTCCAACCCGGAATTAATGGACATGCTGCACCTCAGAAAATCCAAATCCCATTGAGCTACGTGCTCAAGAGACTTGAACCTCAGCACTGAAATAAATAGGACATGCTGGAGGGACAGATTCATCACCCAGAGGCTCCCTTCACTCTGGAATAAAATCCCAGTCCAGGTTGGGCAGAGTCCCTCACTGGCTCTCCTCAAGAGGAATCTTGATGAGTGGATGGGAGATCGTAGGTTTACCCCAGGTATCACTTCTGTGTCACTGTTAGACAGAGGCACAGTATACTAACCTTATAAAAGGGCATAGCAAAATTAATTTAAAATGGGTGGCGAAAGCCAAACACACTCTGGCTAGGCTTATAAATGCCCTAGGGCAGATAGCCTAGTATGAACCTATGAACCTATGAACCTATGCATGCTTGATTTTACAGTTAAGATATGCATGCTTAATTTGCTAGTAATGTATGGAAGTGCAACAGTTTTATTAAATTAATTGTTAATTTGAGCAGCATACATACCCCTTGCTTCTGTCAGTCATTCTAAGCATTTAGTATGGGCCTCCCTATTCAATGAAATCTCCTGGGCAGCTGTAAAATAAAGAGGGGAAAAAAGAGAAGAACATTATGCATACCAGTCTTGGCTATCCCCAGCTTTGTGTATAACTTAAAAGTATCTTTATCTGTATACTTACACAACTGTGGGATATCAGAATTCTTGAACTCATCCAGCCACTGGTTGAGTTGCTCCTGTTTGCACCTTGTCAGTTCATTGTAATGGTGTCTGCATTGCTCCCCAGTGTGTGGAATGTCAGTCCTACTGGATTCAGCATTGACTAGACTGTTGTAAGTCTCTGATTTAGATTGAGAACTAGTATAGTTCCTCTGCAGCAGCCTATGCCTATGCACTTTACGAGACCTGCAGTCAAAATTCTTGACTCCTTTATACCCCATCTTTAAACCCTAAATTGGGCACCTCCCTTCCTAACTTCTGCTATGTCTTCACAGGTCATCCAACAAACAGTTAAAGTGTTTTCCCACCAATTTGTGATATCACATGTTATGGTTAGTGCACAAACCCAAACAACTATGCCAACCACATTTGTATGATGGTGCACACAGAGCAACATTGCTAAACAGAGAGGAAGGCAGTTTATGAAATAGGAAGGGTAATATAGCAGTTGGCATTAATTTATGGCCTGTCCCCTGCTATACATGTTAAATGACTTGACTTTTAAGACATGTATTGGGAGGTATAAATGTTATGACTTGACACTTTGTTATGTGGCTTTACACACTAATAAAAGGAATTTGTACATTGTGGGAATCAAACATATATAAAACAGTGAATACATATTCTTTCACAAAGGTGGTTTTCCTCCTTGACACAGAAGAAGTGTCTGTAACACATGCTCATTAATTATATAGACACATTAAAGAGTTGAGTGGTTAACCATGTATGTGTGTAACATGAGCATTCAGGAAAAAAAGGTTAATTCTAGGACCATAATTGTGTTGATATCCACAGTTAGACATACAATATATGATCAATCCACCTGCTATACATAGTTATTTTTATGTATAATTATTGTTATATTGTTACTTTTGAGATAAATTACAGTGGAGCCACATTAATAAAAATTGGAGTTTGCTGTATAAAAACCCTGGCTCACCTGTATTGAGGCCATTAACTTATACCTGTTTCCACAGATAAACTAAGGTAGCAGCTCTGTTTTCTACACTGTGTATGACTGCTGACTGCCGTGCAATACCACTTTGCATGTTTATATGACTGAAGGCAAAATAAGTAACAATGTATGTTTTTCAAAGTTGAAAATGTCTTTTTATCATCTGCAGGTGTTGCGTGTGCATGCTGACTGCCTTGCAATGCCACTTAGTGTGTTTTCGTGATTGAAGGCAAAAGAAGTAACAATGTATCTTTTTTGAAATTGAAAATGTTTTTTTTATTGTCTGCAGGTGTTGTGGAACTTAAGGTGTTGTGTATGCATGCTCACCACCCTCAATTCCACTTAGAATATTTGCGCTATTGTAGGCAAATGAAGTAACAATGGATCCTTTTAAGTGAAACTATCTCTTTGTTGTCTGCGGCATTACTGTGCACAGGTGAGCAACATACATATGAGGCAGGCAGAGGCCAATATACATTATTATTGTAAAAACTAGTTATTAACTTTTATCATTAAAAGAAAAATGTGGGACTTGAACCATGATCTACATATCTGATGCACTATGTGCATCATCATGTTTACCAGGTGTACTGCACGCACAGTTGATTCACAGCTCTCATTTATGCTGTCCCTATCATAGAAGTTGACCACTGTGTAATGGTGCTAAGCGAAGTTGCGCTTCTTAAGGCAACCTCCATCAAATTTAAAATATTTATACATTTATACATATATTTATACATTTTGCCGTGATTGAGCTAAGTTGTGTGCTGCACAAGTGTTAGAATTAATAAAAAATTACAAAATACATTGTAACACATCAGAGATTTTTACACAACTCTTGATTTGAACTATCATACCCATTTATTTTATTGCATTTGTTTACCAGGTAGTCCACTGTGCTGTTGAGCCCATTTTCAGTGGAGGCCTGGGGAGAAAAGCTCCAAGAATAGCAAGCACACATAGACTATTACATTAATTTACCATTAAAGTCCAACTTGGAACAAGCCAATTTTCAGCAGAGGCCCAGGGAGAAATGCACTAGATGCATGTCTTTGTAACTTGGGAGGAAAATAGAGCACACAGTGGAAAACAGCATGAACATAGAGAGGGCATGCAAACTCTGCACAGAAGGCATCCCAGAGGAGAATCAGACTGGAAAACCTCTTGCTGTGAGGCAACAAAGCAAACTGCTGCACCAACAAAGCAAACTGCTGCACCACTGCACCATCCACATAGTTGCAGCAAGCATAGAGAAACAAATCTTGAGTATGTATATAAATATATATATATATATATATATATATATATATATATATATATATATATATATAAAATAAATAACATACATTCTCTAAGAACAATTCAAAACAAGCAACAATTTTAATGTAATACAGCAGAGGGTATTATTTTAAGTGAACTTAGAAAACACACAAGGAGTGTCTTATCTTGCTTTGCCACAGAAATAACTTTGCAGCAGGAAAGCAAATCATGTACGGGCAAGCAATTCCCATTTTTTCCTACAATGTAGTACAGTGTGGAAAAGGAAGATTTCCCTTTACTACACTGTAGTGCGATCTTGGAGTTGGTATATTTAAAGAGCGGGGTTGGTGTGTAGGGGGTGCAGGGGCAGTTTTACAACTTTGAACATATGGGTTTGACCATATGGCATTCTAAGTTGTAAAACTTCTATAACGTAATATAGGCTCGTCAATGGCACAGGTGTCATGCTTCTAAGATGTCCCAGAGACACCTCCAGGGGAATGGTGGGTACACTAAAACGTGACTGGCAATGATATAAAATTGACTTTTATGTTGAAAATGTGTACACATTGTGAGAATTCTGTTGAAAGCATATATACCAATTGAATTATGTGGTATTACTTAATTTGTACAAACCATCATTTGTTTGTTGTTTTAAGGGTGGGAAGCCACCTACCATTTGTGTGTTTCCAAATCAAAAGTGTGTTTTGAGTGCTTTTCTCTTGAAAATGTATAATCATCCTCTTATTTCAGTGGGAAACAGTACATCAATAAAGTGGTATTCCTTGGTTTGGACCAAACATTGTTTTGTGTGTAAGTGTGATGTGGTACAACCACATAACCTTCAATTTTAATAACTGAAATGTTTATTTCCAGTGCTTAATATTGAAAAGTATGTGCATATAAGCAGGAATTTAGTTAAGTGATGTTTATGGGTTGCATCCTTTTCTGTTTTATGTCACATAGGATTATGGCACCCAAGTCTACAGATCCACATAAATCTCTTTCAAAGACTCAGAAAGTGATGTCATACTGCAGGTGTTCAGGTACCATAGCACCTTTCTGCTTGATAGAGGACATGGGGATATGGCTGCTAGAATGCAGATTTGGAAACAGTTAGTGAATAACGTCAATGCAGTAGGGGTCACAGGAGGACTTATGATCAGGTGCGTCATAGGGCCACTGATATGATTTCATTAGCTTAGTAGAGAACAGCTGCAGTTACCTGTTAATATTTGGCTGGGGGGGTGGGGGTTGGCTGCTACTATGCCTCCAATGACATGAAATAAAGAGTTCCTTTCCAAGTGTGGCTGCCTCCACCATGTGGCTGATTTAGTGAACTGGATGAATGACATGATTGAATGGGTAGTGTCTGTGATGGAACATCTGCTGAGAGGGGGACAGCATCCATGTGGACATAGGTTAGCAGCATAATCTACTGTTAGCCAACATGGCTGTGTTTATTCATGCTCTTGTAATGGCACTACTTCACTGTTCTCTCAGTGGTTGATGTGTCCACACCCAGGTATGGTAGGCCATGGAGTCATGGTCCTGGGTATGCTTGGGAGTAATGTTTGTCCGGCAGACATCAGTAATGTTCAGCTGACAGAAGCACATCTGACTATGGGCATGGATGTGCCAGTGCAACTACTGGCAGAGACAGTTCTCACATTCAAGGGAGACAGTGATCAACTGTTAACTCTACTATGCATGGCTCACACCTGTCTGACATCCCAGGATGTAGAGCTAGCACAGAGCTTGGCTGTATTCTTGCAAACACTCACACACACATTTCCCAGTGACTGCCCATACAGATACACACACACATAGCAGGTACATGGGTCATTCTTGAGGTTTGCAGCTAATTTTGTCTCACTGGGTATTTGATAATTTATCTAAGTTTCTGCCAGCCTGTTTTTCTTCTACTCAGATGCACTCACTTTCTTTTGTGTCAGTATTGGCCTCCTGCCCCTTCAGACAACACCCTGTGCAAATGATGATAACTGTGCCAGCTCCTAGATTCTACATTTTAGATTCAGGGATACATAAGTCTTTTGTCTGAGGTGCAGGGTGCATAGCTGACTGAGAGCTTAGTATAAATGTGTTTGTGATGCTCTTTTGAAAATTGTACTGCTTTCTTACAGGTTTTTGTATTGTGTATCTTGATGCATGAGGCTTGTTAGTTGATAGAGACACAGCTATTGACATAAATCAGCCCTGTCACATATCGATGTCATTGTTGTAAAATTTGCCCACCTTCTACTGTTATATTAGCAAATAACAGTATGGAAGGGCCTGCCACCTATTTGTGTTCTTAGCCATTTATTTTCTTATTCCAGGTTCAGCACTTACCTTGATGGTCTAGCAGTTGCAAGTGTTTTAATTTGTGGCTGACTTTGTGTGATGCTAGCAGTACACAGCCATTATGTGGGTAAGCAAAGGTTGTAAGATTGGCCTGGAATTGATTTTACTCTATGTATGTGCATAGGATGAAAGTTGTATCCCCTTAGGTGGTCAGCATGTGTGCTGTCCATTGCCTCTTTGCCAGGGCAAGGGCATATTGTGCACACCTATGTCTACATGCATCCTCTGCGACTCCTCACCTGTGTGAGGCTATAGTGATCTTGACAGTGGTGGTGGGATGTGTGCCCCTTCCCCTTGGCATTCCTGGTGAAGCTGTTTTCTCAGGATAATATTGTGAAGGATAGCACAGACAGTGAAAATGTCAGCACAAGAATAGGGATTGTACTGCAGGCTCCCCCTGATGTATCTAGGCACCAGAACAATGACTTCAGCATCCCAAATGCATTTTCTATAATATTTCTTGTTCGGGCATGTGTCTCATTATAGCATTTTTCAGTGGGTCTGTGTGCATTTGTGATGGGCATCATCAGCCTTTGTTTGAGTGCATACCCTGCATCACCCAGTAAATGACCTTAGGGATATCCCCCAGAAGACCTCTGATACAGTTGAGAGCTGTCCAGATATGAGAGGTAACTGCTTGGATTGCAGTGCACATATTCAGGATGATTCCCTTAGCATTACACATGACCTGTCAGTTAATGGAGTTAAAAGCCCTTTCTGTTCTAGTCATAGGTGACTCTATAGTCAGGCACACTGATATTCCACTCACCAGGCTAAACAAGGAGAAAGTTACTGTCAGCTGCCTGTTGGGTGTCAGGATCCACCACATAACACACTCACTCAGTCATTCCACCACAAGAACAAATATGACTCTGTCATTGTCCATGTTGGTGTGAATGACCTGAGACATACCTCCCTGGACTACATGAAAAGAGACATGGAGGAGCTCCGATCTTGTAGCCCAGGCAGGTATGACCCTAGCCCTGCGTAGCATCCTGTCATCACCCAGAATGATACCACAGTACAAGGACAAGATGGTTGACTTCAACAATTTGCTAAGCTTCTGGTGTCATTCTAAGGGGATCCAGTATCTGCCTGCCTGAGATGACATGATCAACAGACCACGATAATTTGCCAGAGATGGCCTGCACCTGTTGCCTTTGGGATTCTGAATACTGGCGAAGGCTCTTGCCACCTCTATAGTGCCATTTTTAGGCAAGGTTCAAATGACAAATTTACCACCGTAACAGGTACAAGCAAGCAAAATCTGACAGTAATGCTACTCAATGCTAGAAGTCTAAACCTCAAAATGTATTCACTCGAGGCACCCCTTAAAATGGAGAACATCGACATCTGTGCAGTGACAGAGACCTGGTTCAAGGCTCCAGAGAGCACCCCTGCATTACCAGGCTATAATTCATACCACACCTTTCAGCCGCCTAACCTGGACTGAAACATTAAAGGTGGAGGCGTGCCCATATTCATTAAGGATGTCCACACCTCCAGGCTAGTTGCTCAGCATAATGCATCTGAGATTATCCAAGTGCAACTAACTCTGTGCATGACTGCAATCCAAATTGTAACTTGCTACAGATCCCCCACCATGCCTCAGGATTCTCACTCCTCATTTCTTGATACATTGGAAAATATTAGGGTACAACCAAACACCCTCATAATAGGTGATTTCAACTACCCCACTATTATCTGGGAAAACTACTCATGTACCAACTCTTTTCCTCAACGTTTTTTGGAATTCATAAATTCTAACGCCTTGGATCAACATATTTACACCCCCACCAGGGCAGCAATATCCTAGACCTGGTCATTACCAACATGGGTGACCAGTGTTCCACACCAGAGGTCAATTCCTCATTGGTCATATCCGACAACAAGGTAATCACCCTAGATATCCACATCCCCCCCCCCCCATTAGGGAAACCACCATAAAAAATTTGTCCAAAGCCAGCTTCATGCTTCTTAAGACAGAAGTGGCAAACTTCATGACACCCATGCAGACGGACAATAGATGTACGACTGCTGAATCCTACACAAATGCACTTTATAAGCACTTACACGAGTGCACGGATCATGCTATCCCTAACAGAACCAAGATGCTATCCTCCAAAAAAAGGAAGTTAATCTGGTGGTCCCCTGCCATAAATAAACTACAACAGAAGAAAGAAACTGCTGCAAAAGAAGAGTAAAATCCCATGATTGGAGGCACTCCCTGGTCAGCCTCAGTAAGAAGTTGAGATCCCTCATAAAATCTTCCAAAGCTAGTTACAAAAACAAAGTCGCCACTGCTTCTAAAGACAACCACAAAAGCATTCTATAGCTATGTCAAGAATCTCAATGGCAAGACTCAGATCTGCTCTGAGTTACAGCACAATGGCACTAAATATACAGAACCAACTGATATTGCCAGCATCCTGGAAGATAGGTTCAGTGCTAACTTTACCCCCCTCTCACCCCCTAAAGGGCCCATCTCTATACCGGAATAATACAAAGCTCCTGTAATCACGGTTGCACAGATAAAACCCCCACTCTCCAAAGCCAAGAACACAGCATCCATGGGCCCTGACAACATCCCAAGCTGCATTGTACATGAACTACAGAATTAACTGGCCCCCCACCTAAGCACCATGTTCAATCATAGCCTCACCTCAGGCTTTGCACCCACTGAATGGTGCACAGCGATGGTTATCCCAGTCCACAAAGGGGGAGCCACCATAGACCCCTGGAACTACGGCACCATTAGCCTAACAAACCTGGTCTACAAGGCCATGGAACTTATAAACAAAGACATTGGTAATTCCAAACTCTGGACCCCACCCAGTTAGGGTTTGTAAAAGGCAGATCATGTCTCCTAAACCTGATAGACTTCCTTGAAGCAGTCTCAAAGCTGTAGACGAGGGTAAGGTAGTTCACACAGCCTATCTAGATCTCACCAAGGCTTTTGACACCATCCCCCACTCTATGAAATTATAGATAAACTCACTAAACTAGATATAAATCCCTATGTCACAAGATGGGTTGCCAACTGGCTCACTGACAGAAGCCACACCGTGAAAGTAGCAGACTCCAAATCTGACTTCAGACCAGTGACAAGTGGAGTACCACAGGGTTTAGTCCTGAGTCCTCTCCTGTTTGGTATCTACTTTTCTGAAGTACAGGCTAACACAGAAGGTCTTTGGTCAATGAAGTTCACAGATGACTGCAAATTAGGAGCCATAATCGAAACTCCTAACAATGTGGACATCCTAAAAAAGGGCCTCACTGAGACAGATGTCTGGTGTTAAAGCCATGGCCTCAAGCTCAATGCCAGAAAGTGCATTGTCATCCCCTTTGGTAAAAGCTCTGTATCCATGAGCTACCACATAGGTGGTAGTCTACTTAACACCGAAAGTGTGACAAGAGACCTTGGGACACAGGTGGACAGTAGTCTCTCCTTTGATAATCACATTGCCACAGTAGTCAGGAAATCCTTCTATGTGGCACACCTCATCACTAAAGGTTTCTCATCCAGGAAAAAAGAGGCCATTGTTCCCCTCTACTCATCACTCATTAGACCCATTATAGAGTACAATGCCCATTTTGGTATGTACCTCACAAGACATCTACAACAACTGGAAAGGCCACAGAAATACCTCACAAAGAGGATTACTGGCCTCAAACAGATGCCCTAAGCAGACCATCTCAAAAAACTCCAGCTTTACTCTGTCGCATATCGCCTACTCAGAGGCGATCTCTGCCTAACATACAAAGCTATGTCAAACCCAGAGCTGTTGGACATGCTCCACTTGAAATCTCAATCCCTCCAATCTACACACTCTAGGGACCTAAACCTTGTCACCACATTAAACAGAATATGCTGGAGGGTTAGATTCCTGTCCCAGAGACTTCCCATACTCTGGAACAAATTGCCTGTCTATATCAAACAAAGCTCCTAATTAGCACTCTTCAAGAAAAAACTTGATGATTGGATGGGAAATAGGAAATTCACCCTGGGGATCACCTTTGGAGCTCTGCTCAATAGGGGCACAGAAAAACAATTTTCTTGGGTGGCGAAAGCCAGGATACCTTTTTGGCTAGTCTTATATAGGCACTAGGGCCAATAGCCTAGTACCTACCTATGAACCTACCTATGAACCTATGAACATGCTTCACTGTTCCTCGGGTGGTGCTTTGATCTCAATGTTCATGCATTCTATGCCACCCAGGATTTAAGGAAGTGTACTACAAGGTAGAAATCCTGCGTAGTTGTTATTCTGTTCTTAGGTGTACAGGGACAATATATGTAGTAACTGGCATGTTGTAGCCTAGCATTCAGGAATTGATGGATAATTCTGGATGCTGATGCCTATGACACCCCAAGGATATCCCCTGTTAGTCTCTGTAATGGTACTGTAATTAATATTCTAAGAACTATACAGTCCTTAATTTCCACATGTATTGGTTCTTCTCAGTTTGCCCTTAAGGACAACAGAGGTTTCAGAGTTCCTGTAGTTTGTCTCTATCCACCCTGTACCACTCTACTACTTCCACCTCATGCAGACCATGAAAAGTTAAATGGGGTCTAAACCCCCTGCTCCTTCTTGGCTGCGGTCTATTAGCAGCTGCAACAGCATTAACTTGGGCCTGTTGCACATAAACATGCAGAAGAGCAACAGGAGCCACTAGCATTATTTCCATGTAGAGTACGTTCCGTGGCTATATTCCAGTAGGTTTTGGAATTCAAGGCAAAAACTGCACTGAGTGTACATGGTTGCTTTATAGCTTGTTGAATACCTCCTCCATCTTAGATTGATTGATTAGCTCACAGTTTAACTGCTTGTGTTGTTTTTAGCATGCCATTATGTTTATTTTATTTGTGTGTTTCTACATGCCATGTACAGCTGCTTACTTAATACAAATCAATGCACTACCATGTGTGCTTTACATGGTTTTAGCATACTGTGTAAGCTTTATTGAATCACACCTGTGTGTTTTGATTAAATCGTTATTTTAAAGTTGATTGAATTCATCTGCTCATATTCATAGCATGTAGGAAAATGTCTGCAAGCCTTGTTTTTATACTTTCTCCTTGCTCTGTGGCTACACCTTCCATATTCAAAGTGTTATTTATGAGCAGATTAGATTAACATTTATTCAAATGCTCTAAGCATAAATGTGGACTTCAAAGCCCATACTCCATTTTGTGTTTTAGTAACTCATTCTTTTTGCATACTGGAATCTTCTGTGGCTGATAGCAATCTTGACTCTTTATCTAATAATGGTGAATCCATTCATGCATGCAAATATACAAAACATCAAGTGCAAGCAGAAAACTATCAGTCTACACAGCACATTTTTTGCTCTGTTCTGCTATAAGAATTATATTACAAAGATTTGTTAATGATATGTACTAAGTGTGAGCCATTATAGAACAGCTAAACAGGATGAATAAGTGGTTTATCTCCACAGGCCCATCTGTTGGCTACCACAGTTACAGTGGTACCACAAACATTGATGTTCAGTAATGACAGGCACTACTGAACCACAACCTGTCCACTAAATGGAAATAGGTTATGCTGTACACAAACCACTTATTGCTCTATTGCATACTACAACAGTCATCTCTGAATCCTGAGCAAAATGTACATCTAATTGCTATGAAATGAGAGATATCATGCTAGTTATCTGCATCATTCTGATTTAAATTTTCATGAAGTGGTGTTTTCTGAAGAACATTAAATGTGAGCAATACTTACCATTCAATTTATTGGCAGAATGACCTCTTGGAGTTGGGATTTTTCTGACTTCTTAAGAGTCAGTGAGACATTGTATCAGATGAGCAGCCATCCAGAAAATAAAGGGAGCATGGTGAATGAGACTAAAAGCACAAAGTGTTAAAAAGGTAATCTTGTCCAGGTGATCCTGTGAAGCAGATGCTTAATCACCTGGCCATATGTAATGTATATGATGAATGTATGTCTGGCTGGACTGAGTTTGGAAGACATGGATAGTTAGATCTTCAGCTGATGCAATATACCATTTCCTATCTGTTTTAACAGCTTTTACCCCAAACAAGGTGTGAGGTGCATCAAATAATATTCTGTTGTACCTGACACTACTGGTTTGAGAATACCCTGTCTACCTTTAGAGGGGATAACAAAGGTGGTTGCCAAGTCAGTCAAATACCTGTATATGCAATATATGATGGCACTTTCTTTTAATATGTTAATATTGAGAGACATTTTACTTAATCTAGTCTTTAAAGGAGGGGAAAATAGACTGCAATCTGATATCTATCTGAAAAACTTGGAGACCTGCCACTAATAGAGCCATGGCATCTGTATATTAAAAGAAAGAGAGAGAGATAATGACAGCATATCCATAGCAACATTTCAAATTGATTCTGATTGTTCAATATTTATCAAGTCTACTATTGTTTAATTCCTGTCTAGTGGTTTGCAAAATTTAATTACATTTATAGCTGCCAAACTCAAAATGGTAGCTGCAGGTAATGGTATAAATAAACCATGCATGCTACGGCACATTGGTGTGGTAGCAAGATATTTTACATTTCTTTGTAATGAAGACTGGCTCTCTTCTGCTTAACATTGATGGTATGGATGAGGGGCAAACAGAGAAAATTGTAGGAATTATCAGCAGAGATATTGTTTAGAGGGGCTTGTGCTAGAAGTCAATAATTTTATTTATGGGGCTAATGCTGCATAAGTACTAGAACTAGTTTATAGCAATACTTATGATCTCAGTTCATAAGTTACTGTTGAGATGTAGAGTACTCATATATATTCTGATGTACACAGTGTTCTTGCAACAATCTGAGTTCAATATAAGTTTTGCTGTAGGAATATAATGGCCAAAGCTGAGACTGAAGAGGGTGTGGCCATTTAGAACAATAGAATTATTATCAAAGCCACAGACGTAGACATAGTCAGGGCAAGTCCAACTAATCAAGACAAGAATATAGAAAGAGTGATATAAGTTGTAGAATTTATTTGTTCATAAATTATTAAAAAGGGATCAACTTAATATAGAAAAAGAAAAAAGAAACAAGGAAAGAAGGAAAATATCAAGAAAAAAAGAGTCATAAATTGTAAGTCATTTAAAGCATTTAGGTCATAAATTCATCTAACAATGCTAAGTCAGTTCAATGAAAGGAGTATACCATAGAACCAAACTAATTATCTAATCTCTTATTAAAAAAAAACTGACGGAGAAAATGTGATTTTTTACATCCAGATGAAGTCAATTCCATAACCTGGGAATCAATTGAGTTATATATTTTAATCTTAATACAGTTCTGACAGTATTGGCCTTAAACATACAGCTATTATGTTTATGATGTTTCTTGCTATCATCAATGTCAATATTAATATTAAACATTGCCTGAAACAAATCATTAGTAAATATATTATAACAAAAACTAAATATACCTCTAAGATATCTATAATGTAATGAGTACAACTTTAAATCAACATATCTCTCTTCATAAGATTGATCAACATGTATTCTAAATTAATTTTAGTAAACTTGCATTGCACCTGTTCTAGTTTAACCATATGTTCTGAACTGTAAATACAAAAACATTATTATATTTGAGTAAAGGTCTTATTAAGGATTTATACAAACTCACAATATGCATGTCATCTACAGTAGGGATTTTTTTTTACATTAAGCCTAAATGTATCATTGCTTTGGCTATGATTTCATTTACATGCTTGTTTAATGACAAATTTGATGAAATTAGTATGCCTAAGTCTTTATAATCAGAAACTTCAAATGATTGGATCTTGTATAATAAAAATAGGTTTCCTTACAATATTCTTACCAAAACACATTATATTGTACTTACCTATACTGAAACTTATTCCAGTATTATTGGCCAAAGTTGAAACTTCCATCATATATTTATTAATATTTCTATAATCATTCATAGATGCAAGAGCAGACTTCATCTTACAATCATCAGCATATTTGTTCAACCAACCATATTTTATTCAAGGAAAAGTTGCAAAAACAATATTAAACAGCAGAGGTACCAGCACAGAAACCTGTGGGACTCCAGTTAATACAGGACAATGATCAGAAGTCTGCCTTTGAATATTTAACTGAGTCCTATAGTCTTATCTGTTATAAGAATATCATATACAGTTTAAATGGAAGAATATTAAAGCCCTTGGCCAAATCTAAATATACGACCACTACAGGTAAACCTTTATCAATTGCTTTAGTGACATGATCATAGAATTCAACTACATTAGTTAAAATTGATCTACTAAAACCATATTGATATAAATCATGCAAGCTGTTAATTTCTCTATCATTTATTACAAGTTTAGTAAGACACTTTTCAAAGCATTTCTCCCATACCAGAAGTTAAGCTTATGAGGCAACTGTTCATATTACTATTCCATTTTCATGTATCGGGGTAATAGATAACAAGAATTTGGTACAACAAGATCTTAACAAGGCATTACATATTATAATAAGAGGAGTAACCAAAGCATCCATTGATTGCATTAATTAGACAGACAGAATTTCATCAGGCCCAGCAGAAGTTATATTTTAACACCTTCTCAGAGCATAACAATAGAGCGTCTGAAGACTACTGGACATGCAAACCCATCGCTATTTAACTTTCTAAACACGTATTTGTTATTACCTGCAACAGCAGCTATGCCAGAAAAATGCTTATTAAAGGTATCAGTTATTAATATAGGACTGGACAAATTCTTGCAGTTTAAATCACTGCTCATAATAAAATGACAATTCTTCATATGAGAATTGATAAACTGTCAGAAGAAGTCAATTTTATTTCATAATCTATTTTTCCTCAGTTTTATATTATTCTTTAATTGTTTAGTCACTCTGTTTATATTCTGGCTAGAAGGAAACTTTCTATATGTCCAAATGTGCCTCTTTTTTCCTATGACTTCTAATCAATGTTTTATCCTATCAAAAAAGAAATTTACTATAAGACTTATTACTAGCAAGGGAGGATTGCACAGACGTGATTAAATCTTTTCCAATGTTTTGTAAACACAGTTATAATTTGAGACTTTAATAATCCAATTTAAGCCATTGATACTATTTTTAATTAAATTGTCATAAATCATATTATTATTTATACTTTAAATTTAGTTAATGTATGCAGTACAGCTTAAATCACAAAACTTAAAGAATTATGGTCAGACTGTCCAAGTGGTACTGCAACACTAATCGTATTAACATAATTAGAAATATGTGTTAACATTAAGTCCAGTATCTCATTTTTCTAGTGTTTTCCAAAACTAGTTTTGTCATACTATGAAAATGAATAATGTTAACACATTTCCACGAAAATTCATTCTTATCACCATGTGTCACCCAGTAAATATCTGGGTAATTAAAAACCACCCAGTAATATTAATTTATCATAGGTTAATCTTGCCTCAAGAATACAGAGAAAATTGTTATGCTTCATTAGGCCTACAATGACATATCAATATTCTGATAGTATTTCTGGGTATTGCTAAATTAGTTGTTAAAGGTTCATTAAAAAAATCAGACATTACTAATTCAGAAGGAATGCTGTCTCTAACAAGTATAAGTTAGCCACTGCCTCTGAAGGATGTTCGTAAGCATTCACATTTTTTAAATTCAGGTAGAATAAAATCAATAGAATTCCATGCTTCAGTAATTGTTACCAAATCATAATTCATATTAAATAGAATCAGTTTTAACTCACACTTATTACTAGTACTCTGAGCATTACAAAAATAAGTTCATATCTTATCAAGTGCAGACTTGCTATGAGTTGTTTTATCACTAGAACCTCTACTATTATGAGGATTTTTTCCTCAGAAATTTGGCATACTACTGAAAAATACTTCAATTGAATCACTAACTTTCTTTTCCTGATGGAAACTCAGACCCATAGTGATATCAATGCAATAAAATCTCATTAAAACATTTTTGAGTCATGGACAAACTCCTTCCACAAGGCAATAATTCTAAGACTATAAAATGTATATATTTTTCTAAGGGAAGTGTAAAACAAATGGGTTTTAGGATACATGTACTCACTCCATTTTTCAGAAAGAAGAGTTTCTGCAAAGTTATTGTCTAATTTTTCAATGTTCTTCTGAAGGATGCTGTATTTGATTGGAAAGAGAAGTTGAAACTAATAAAAAAGATAATGCAAGCAAAGATACAGCATGGAGTAAACCCATCACTTTATGTAAAAGTGTGTAGAGTTTTTCAGTGTGTAGAGTTTTTCTAACTTAAATCATTGTGTATTAAGTTAATTTAATCTACTGTGATCAGGTAATAAAAGGGTGGGTCTAGATAAATTGATAGATGCATGCATACATACATACACAAGTATATAATGAATCAATGCAGATGAGACTGATTTACAGTAAACACATCAAACAACGCTACCCATCTATCTATATATATATATATATATATATATCAATAAATTAGTGTGTTTCACGAGCGGTTGCCTTAGCGTTTTTCTGTACCAGTTTGGAGTGAATAAATTAGTGTGTTTCACAAGCGGTTGCCTTAGTGTTTTTCTGTACCAGTTTGGAGTGAATAAATTAGTGTATTTCACGAGCGGTTGCCTTAGCATTTTTCTGTACCAGTTTGGAGTGAAATCGGGTGAATGCTACCCATCTATGTCAAGCAAAGTTCTTCATTAGCACTCTTCAAGAAAAATCTTGATGAGTGGATGGGAAATTGGAAATACACCGCGGGGATCACATCTGTGTCTCTGCTCAACAGTGGCACAGGAAAATAACTTTCTTGGGTGGTGTAAGCCAGGGAACCTTGTTGTCTAGGCTTAGGTAGGCCCTCGGGCCGATAGCCTAGTACCTACCTATGAACCATGATGACCATTATCACAAGTAAAACTAATCTAAAAGTAGTGATTGCAAATTTAAGCCAGTCTGTTACATTTACCATCAGCAACAAACACTGCAGATCTTGCTTTTACATGGGGAAATTTGAATCCCCAATTCCCAACACAGGAACTTAAGTAAACTAACTCCAGGTCACACAACCACGAAGAAAGGGAAAATGTCCTGAATTATGTTACAATTGACCATCAGTTATTCAACTCTATTTATTTTTATTTGTTTAAATTTTCTTAGTATGTGCATTGCTGGGTTAACTGAATGTAAGATCTAAAGAGATATGCTAATTGGAAGTGTTAAAGCATTAGTGATTTTGCTTTCTTTATTCTGTGTAGCAGATTCCTTTCACAGGCCATTTGTGAAGCAATTAGCACTTTAAAAAAGCTTGAGAATAAAATAAGTACAGGCCAATACTAAGGGACTCTGGCTAACAAAGTTCGCAGATGACTGCAAAATGGGAGCCATTATTGAATCTCCAAATGATGTGGATACTCTACAAAAGGGCCTTACAGAAACAGATGCTTGGTGCCAGAGCCATGGGCTCAAGCTCAATGCCAAGAAATGTATCATTATCACCTTTGGGAAAAAACATGTACCCATGAATTACCACATAGATGGCAGTACACTAAACACCAAAAGTGTGATAAGAGACTTAGGGACACAGGCAGACAGTGGTCTCACCTTCGATAACCACATCGCCATAACAATCAGGAAATCCTTCTATGTGGCACACCTCATCACTAAGGGCATTTTATCCAGAAAAAAGGAGGTCATTGCCCCACTGTACTCATCCCTCATTAGACCTATTATAGAATACAATGTCCCATTTGGTATGTACCTCTCAAGACACCTGCAGCAACTGGAAAGGCCACAGAAATACCTCACTAAAAGAATCATAGGCCTAAAGCAGATGACCTATGATGACTGTCTTAAAAAACTCCAGCTATACTCTGTCGCATATCATCTACTCAGAGGCGATCTCTGCTTAACATGCAAGGCCATGTCAAACCCAGAGCTGTTGGACATGCTACACTTAAAGAAATCCCAATCCCTCAGAGCCACACACTCCAGGAATCTAAACCTTGTCATCACAATAAACAAAGCATGCTGGAGGGATGGGTTCCTGACCCAGAGACTCCCCAAACTCTGGAATAGACTGCCCATACATGTCAAGCAGATCGCATCTTTGGCCCTCTTCAAAAGGAACCTTGACAATTGGATGGGAGAAAGGAAATTCACCCCAGGGATCATGTCAGTTGCCCTGCTAGACAGGAAGTAAATAGTGTGGGAAGAAATATCCAGGGAATTGTTATGGCTAGGCTTGTATAGGCCCTACGGCCGATAGCCTAGTACCAGCCTATGAACCTATAAGAATGTTTCAGTTATGTCAGAATGCTGGATTCGTGCTTGCCTTGCTTTCCAACTTGAGCTGTTCTGAAGAAATTCTAGGTCAAAGTCCATAGCATCTTTTCCCATTTTCTTAGAAGTAAAGAATTGGTAAAACAAAAGCTATAGTAATGTTTTATATTGAGCTGTTGCTGTCATATAATTTGCTTACATTTTGCTGAATGCTAATAACATATGCTGTCGTGTTATTAACTCTAATTGTACATATTTATGGAAAAAAAAATAAAGTTAGATGTTTGTTATTGATTACAGCAGTTTAAAAGTATTAAGAGAATGAGAAACTTAGAGAGGAAATTAGCAGCTACTGTGTGCTGTGACTTGGGATGGCATACAGCACAGCAGATAGCATTGTTGCCTCAAAGCAATAGGTTCCCCAGTTCACCTCTCAGTTGAGGTGCCTTCTGTGCATGTCCTATCTGTGCTCCATGTCTAGGGAAAGTTAATTGTAACACAACACATTTACATTTAGTATACAGGTACACATTATTCTTGCAATGCTTTTTAAGTTGGAAAAACTAAGAGAAGGTTCAGAGATAGGATTAGTGAACACATTTATGACATTAAGAAGAGAAAATTGACACATGCATTATTTAACCATTTTCTAAAGTGATCCAATTAAAAAAAATACTTTTTCTGCTATAGATGTGATGCAGTTGACACCTTTATTTGGGGATATCGAGACTGTTTTAAATGGTAAAAAGTTAAGCTGGCAAGTAAGACTCAATGCCTTACACACCCCTGGTTTAAATGACATTATCCTCATTTCCTGCATATTAAAGTTAAAGGTTGACATTATTTCATTTAATTGATTATTGTTATTTTAATGTCAATGTTTACATATATTATATGTATTTTATTTGTTAACATTAAAGAAGCAATTATTAACATTATAATACTGGTTTCATTTATTTACTATTTATTTATTATGCACATGCATCAACAAATGTTATTTTAACATTTACACTAATTTATAATTAGGAATTTACTATATTCATTCATTTATCAACATATTAATTCACATTCATATATTATCATTGTTTTTAACAACATGTATATTGGTGGTTTTAACATATATTCTTATTTATGTACTTCAAAATGTTGTAGTTTCAGCAGTTATTTATAAACAATTCTTAGACATTAAGATGTTATTGTGTCTAGGTCTTTAAAGTCATTTGCATCTACATAAACATGAATTTATGTGATTGGTGCTTACCAATAAGCCCATGTATTCCGATGAGGTCTAATTTTGATGAAAACACTCCAGTTTATTGATTTTTTTTATCTGTTCTTATATTATAAAGCACATGTAGATGGAATTCTTGGTGGTTCTATTTTAAAATTTTTAGTTTTTGTTTTGGTTCTTTTGCCTACCTGTGTTTATGTAGATTCTTCTGGGTGCTCCAGTTTCCTCCCACATCCCAAAAAACATTTAGCAGGTGGACTGGACACTCTAAATTGGCCATAGTTAGCGTAAACCTTGGCTCTAGATGATTGTCACTGTTGAAGTGACACCCTGACCCCATGTGCAAAAATGGGAAAAAGGGGTTGTGGATAGATGGATGTGTGCTGTGAGTTGCCATCATACCTCTCAACTGTCCCTAATATTCAGGGACGTCCCTGATTTTGACTCAAATTTTAGCTCTGTCCATCAGAATCCCTCCTAAAACTAGTGACTTTGGGCAGAAAGGTGGTGAATTACACTTAATGAATAATGATAATAATTAAGAGTTATACACTTCTTTTACTTCAGAAAAGGTGTATTAATTCATATGCTCTGATTCTCTCAATGTTTCAACTTAATAGCACTGATATTTTAAAAGTGTCCCTGATTGTCCCTGATTTTTTTCTTGACTTTTCCCTGATTCTGTTCAAATTTGTCCCTGATTGGTTGAGAGGTCTGGTTGTCATTTTCACTAGCAGTAATCAAATTCTAATGTCAGGATGTGAAGCTTAGATCAGAATAGCAGTTCACAATGACTAAAACACACATTCAAATTAAACAAGCAGGAATGTTTTTATGTATGGTCAAGATTGCTTGTAATACTAGAACTAGCAAGAAGAGTAAACATCTTTTGAATAATATGCATATGCACAAGAAATGAAATACCAACTATGTAAAATTAATAATTGAGCAGTATCAGTAAGTTGAGAAATATATACACATACTTTAATCTGTAATGGAGACATGATGATTAAACAGCTCTTTTATGGGAGATTTAAGAAATGCAAGTTATATAGAACAAGGTAGTATATTAGTGGGCAGTAAGACAGAAATAAACTGCTTATTAGAAAGATATGTATTACGTATACCTGCATAGGGCAGAAATGTAAATGTACAAGCTCTCATATAATTCACATGGACAATCATGTAAAATATTTGAAAATATGCTGAAAGCCAAAATTTGAGGCCTGGTCATGTGAATTTTGATGTTTTTTTGCATAGTATATGTTCTTAGATTCACTAATGGATAAGAGCTGAAATGTGAGTGCTATATTTCTGAATCAGTACATCCATTTTTTATAGAAAGTAAGGTTGATTTTCCAATATGTCTGAACCTGGAAAGGAAGTGTGGGATTTGAATTAAGCATGCACTTTTGAATACGATATGGACTGCACATATCTATGTATCTGTCTATCTATCTATCTATCTATCGATCTATCTATCTATCTATCTATTTATCTTGAGTCCATAGAAGTAGCAAGACATTCTCTTTGACATCAGTAATGTACATATTTTTATGAATTAGTTTGATAAGCTAAAGGATTTTAAATATTTTGATATTTATCATATTAAGAGCATTACACAATTCTGAGATATAGGCACTTCTACTTTTAAAATGATAGTTCTATAAAATGTGTAAATATTTTAGCATGATGAATACCTATGTGCATTGATTTTCCTTTTGTATAATAGTTTAGTATGATAAGAGTACCTGTCATCTGTAAGTTTACATGTACCTTTATCTCTTCACTTCTCACATTGTTCTGCTTATTTCTTTAGAGATTTAGTTATAATAATGTTGAGTGAACAATTTAAGAATATTTAACAGATAACTTATACTATTATTGCATAAAAACATATATAGTTCACTATTTGTTGGATTATTTAATATTTGTGATTACCAGATGAGGATTATTAAACTTTTATGTAGTAATGGGGGATAGTTTTAAATGGCACAATATCTAAATGAATTAATAGTCTCTTATTATGTTTAATTTATATACAGTATGATGTTAATTAAGTCACAGTACTGTTTGGCTATTTTTTTGATGATTTTTTAGATATTGGCAGATAGAGAGCTAGTATAGTAGTTTTTTCTATTTAATAAGCAAATTAAGAATGTTGGTATCCATGGTAGGTTGTGTTTTATTAGTAATATATACAGTTGCAGTTATAGACTTGTTTTTGTTTTTGTTGTTTATGAATTTTAGTTGTTGAGTTTGTAGAAAGGAAGAATTCAAAAAATGTGGAATGTTAAGATAGTGTTGGTGAGAAGCATTAGCATATTATATACAATTCAATGAGTACAGTGTATGGAAGTGTCATATTTTTTTTTAAATATTTTTTTAAATACACAGTATGGATAGTTTTAATCTATTTATAGAATCCCAGTATATATGATGAAATTAAGAGAATTTAAGAGTTATCTTAAGGAACAAACTGGAAATTTTTTATCTTTGAACGGTCAGGTTAGGAAATGAATACTATGGGACTCCTTAAAAATGCATATTAAGATTCAAAGATGGCTGCCATTCTGTAAACACTGCTGACCTGCAACTCCTCAATAAACCTGAGAAAAATCTGTAACCTGAGTCGATACCAAGAGGTTTGAACATCAAATTAAAGTAAAAAAAGATGCATCTACACTTAATTAGTCTATAACCAGGAAAAAAGTGGAAAAAAAGTCTTTATCTATCAGGATTCCAAGTGATTAGCTAGCTCTGAAGAGAGAAATAAACAAAGGACTGTCTGCATTCTTCATTTTACCTGTCAGCTTGGGAAAAGGAAAATGTCACAAGAAGGAAAAAGCAAGGAAACAACTACTACCAAAACAAAGCTGTCGGAATTACAGTCACCAGTAAAGGATGGGAGTGCGAAAAAACAAAGAATTACTAGACAGCAGGAACAACAGAAACCAGAGACTAGATCTAAAACTGATCAGCCACTGAACATGGATGATATCAAACATGCTTTATTGCCTGTACAAGAAGCATTAAAGGAACTGACTACTCAAATACAAACATTTTGAGTTTCATGTAATCAGTTGTTGCAGAGAATGGACAAAACAGAGGCTAGAATTTCAGAAACCGAGGACAAAATAGACTTGCTGGAGAAGAAAGCAATGGTACATGATGTGGAGTTACAAGCCATACAAAGCAAATTTATTGATTTAGAAGCGAGGTCTAGGAGAAATAATATTATTATTAGAGGGATCCCTGAAAATATTCAGTATGCAGAGCTAATACCAACTATAACACAAATACTTGAAGTTTTGTTAAATGATGCTGATGGAGTGAAACAAATTGTTATCGAAAGGGCACACAGAGCACTGAGAGAGGTACAAGCTTCTAATATGCCTAGACCTGTATATGCTAAGATATTGAACTTTCAAGATGTTAGCAAAATACTTTTTACTGCAAAAAAGAATGGTGGCTTTGTTATGTGGAAAAATAATAAAATATCTCTGGCTCAGGATTTACCACTGCAAGTAAGGCAAGCTAGGCAGTCTTTATCTGCATACTGTAAATTTCTGATTGACAAGCAAATTAAATTCCAGATGAAATATCCTAATGTGCTTACATTTATGGTGGATGGGATTAAATACTCTGTTTCTACTAAAAACGAGGCAAAGGGAGTGTTTCTGAAGGTTTTTAAAGTTTTACCTGCATCAGAGGGCTGAAAGAAACTTCCGTTGAGACTGGCATGCTCCTGAGGTCAGATCCAGTATCTACTATACTTCGAGGCTTAGGTAATCCTTTGTTCCCTGCTTAAGTCGTTTAGGCCTCTGTAAAAGCAATAAAACTGTTTGTTTGCGATAATCCGAGGGTCTGCTGGCCGTTTTCCGAACTTTTATGACCTCTACGAACTTTTTTCGTCGAGTGGTAAACAGGAAATCTCTTGAATGCAGCTGAGAATGCGGATTTCGATGTAACACTTCCTGGGGTCCGGCGGCGAAAGCAGTCCCCCGTCGCGAGTGTTACTGATGGTTTCCTGGTTTGAGAAGCTGAAAAGAACTGACATAATGTGTTAATGTTTTTTTTTTTTTTAACAAGTAAATAACATTAGAATATGTACCTGAAGCATATAATAACATCTGTTTTTCCTGTTTCTTTTTCCTTATGCTTATAGTTTTGAACCAAATTATATTTTTACAATATCTGCAGTGGGTGCAAGGTATAGCACTATATATATGAATATAAATAGGTAAATAGTGGCTATTGGATGGTGTTAATCAGACAATTAATGTCAGTATAGTTAGGAACTAAAGCATGCGATTGCAAAACTTTGACAATTGGTAGTTGCAGGCACTGTGTATGGTACAGAATTATAATGTGGGATGCATTTATTTTTTTCTGTCTGTTTTTTTGTTTTCTTTTTTCTCTCTTTCTCTCTCTCAATAAAAGTGGTATATAAATAATGATTGTAACAAAAGAGGTATTTGGGGTAGGTATAAGTAGCTAGTTAATATATTAAAAAAAATTTTTTTTTTTCTTTAAATGGTAATACTACCTTACAATAGAGATTTGCTTAATTAATAGTTGGAACATAAGCTGTAGAGCAATAGCAGTGTTTGTTAGGGAATGTTTAGTTTAGACTTTGTAGTAGCTAATTTAGAATATATAGGTTGTAAGTTTAGGAAATGTTTTAAGTTTTATTACATGAAGCTTTTAAATATGTTTGTGTTTTTAACCTTGTTCATGTTTTTTCACATACCAGACCTATATAAGTCCTGGTCCAGGGGTAAAGTGGGTAGGCACTGGCTGGGGACGGGATGTAGGAAATGCTTCCAGATTATGTTTAGTATGCAGTTAATACATATCCATTGGATAATTTCCCTTTTATACTATTATTGGATAATTAGACCTGTCAATGTGGGAATTAGACTCATGGAACGTTAAAGGGCTCCAGAACATGAAGAAGAGGAAGCTGTTATTACACATATTGCTACAGGACAAAGCACTGTTTGCATTTTTACAAGAAACACACTTATTAAATGATCAGTTGGATGATATTAGGAAAAAGAACTGGATTAGAGCGGTAGTGGCATCAGAAGGTAAGACAAACAGTGCTGGAGTAGCTATAATTATTAAAACTCAATACAAAGACAAGATTTTAGACTCTAAAGTGGATCAAAATGGGCGATGGTGTTATGTTATTTTATCGGATAATGCGTTTGATAAACCTCTTTTACTTTTGAATATATATGCACCATGTAATGACCAACAAAGTTTCATAACATCATTATATCCAATCTTAACACAGTATGATGGTTATTATTTTATTGTGGGTGGGGATTGGAATACCTATCAAAATCCAAAGTTGGATAGGTCTTGTCCACAAAGAGCATTTAATAAGCAGGCCGGGATAGCATTAAATGACTTCAAGGAAGATTTTCAATTATATGACCCCTTTTGTTATGCACATAATATTAATAATGCAATTAAGTATACCTTCTATTCACCATGCCACAAAATGTGGTCTAGGATAGATTTTTTTCTTGATATCCAAATCATTAATTAATTTGGAACCAGCAGTGGTTATACATACTCGATATCTATCGGATCACTCAAAAATTTTGTTAAGGTTTTCTAAAGATGTAAAAGATACAAGAATACATAGAGGTTACAATTGGTCACTTAATCCAAATCTGTTAAATAAAAAGGATATAATAGATGGAATTGTAAAATATCTGAAAGGTTTAACAGATAGGATGAAGCTTCAGGAACATACTCCTGATATTGAATGGGCAGCAGCTAAATCTCAAATTAAAGGATTTCTTTTGCAAAAAGCCTCATATTATAAGAAAAGGCAAAACATTGATATTCAAAAATTAGAAACAAAAGTGAAGCTACTCGAGAAAGAACTGATTCAGAATTTTAATGCTCAGAGAAGGAAATGTTGAAATGTCAAAGGGATCTCTTCTTGCTGCATAATAGTAGAGTAACACTTCAGGAGCATAGGTGTTTAGTGAAATATGCCAATAATGTTCAACTACCATCAAAAGCATTGGCAAGGATTATAAATCAATCGAAAACAACTGTACATATTTCGGAAATACAATACAATGATACAGTGTATTCTAAAACTGAGGATATTATTGATATTTTCGAAAAAATCTATACCAAGGTTTATGAGGGTCAAATTGATAGGTCTATACATAAACAGAATAAAAGATTCTTGCAAAAAATTAATTTTCCAAAATTAGAGGAGAGTCTGCAAGGTGATCTGATTAAACCTATATCTTCAGAGGAAATAGTATATGTAATTCAACATATGAAAGTACATGTCACAAGGTCCTGATGGTTTGACAGTTGAATTTTATAAAGAGTTTGCTGATAGTTTTGGTAAAATATTGTCTCATGTATTTAACTATATAATCAGAAATAAAATTAGTGACCCCCACCTTAATCGTCAAAACAATCTTTATACATAAAGCTAATTCAGACCCCCAAAGCCCGGATAATTACAGGCCAATAGCATTAATAAATGTGGATATGAAAATTCTAACTACCGTTATAGCATGTAGATTAAAAAAGATTATGATCCATTTAATTTCTAAGGAACAGGCTGGATTCATGGCAACTAGACAAACTAGTGATAACACACATACATTACATAATATGATGATGTATGCTAAACAAAACAACTCTAATATTTATGCCCTTATAATAGATGTTCAGAAAGCATTTGATAGAGTGGATATAAACTTTTTGTTTGATGTGTTGCCTTATTTCAATATGCCACAGGAATTTATTCAGATACTACAAATATTATATTGTAATCCGTATACTACGTTATATATTAATAGGAGTTATTCTAAAAGAATACAGATTAAAAATGGTACACGGCAGGGTTGCCCTTTGTCCCCCTTATTGTTTAACCTTTATTTAGAACCTCTATTTTTATATATTAAGCAAAATTTGTATCATAATGCACCAATACTTTATAGGACTAAATTAGTAATGTCGGCATTTGCTGATGATCTTATTATTTATTGTACAACCCCAATTTCTGATAGTGAAAAGATATTAAATGTTATAAACGAATTTTCAGAAGTCTCTAATTATAAAATTAATTTGGAGAAAACTAGTATTTTCCCGTTAAGAACCTCTAAACCTTTTTCATTAATGTCCCTGGTGGGGAAGATATCGTGTAAAGAAAATATCAAATACTTGGGTATTAGCTTTTCTACGGATAATAAGGACTTTTATAGTAATAATATTAAATGAGTATGGGAACTAATAGTAGCTGATTGTGGCAGATGGAGGAATTTAAGATTACCGGTATTGGCAAAAGTATCAATAGTGAAAATGAATATATTACCACGAATGATGTATATCTTTAGGTCTACTCAAGTATCAATTACAAAGATGTTTTTTAAACAAATTCATAAAGATCTAGCTAAATTTATCTGGGAGCCAAAGAAAACTAGAATATCGTATGAGAAATTAATGACCCCAAAGAGTAGAGGAGGACTTGAGTTACCGAATTTTGAAGTATACTATTTAATTGTGAACGCCAATAGGTGTTTAAGAATTGCTAATTACGAGGTAATTAGTACAAAGTGGATACCAAATTGGGTGGTCTTGAATTACAAGCATATCCTAGATTGGAAAATAAATCCTAAAGCTTTACCCTTTTTGGACAAAAGTAGTTTGATAAAGTATGGGATTATGGACCACTTAAAAATATATGTGTCATCTTTGCAAAATGTATTCCAATCAGTAGACTTGTTGCAATATATGATGGTTTTTCAGCCTTTCCATAGGAATCCCAATTTTAAACTAAATAATCAGTTGATTGATCTTAGTAAATTCCCATTAATAGTTAATTTGACTATGATTGATGTTTTTAATAAATTTCGTTTATCGGCTTCGCAAGTTAGGCAGGAATTGAATATTCCTAAGAGTTATATGGTTGTCATGAGACAAATCAGAGAACTTGCTCTCTGTCATTTCGAAAACTTTAAACCGGTAGTTGGAATTGTGGATAAATGCTCTGAATTATGGCAGGCTCTCCAACAGGAGGTCAAATTTATAACAACAACAAATAAATTAATTAAAGATTTAAAATTCCAGGATAAAATTTTGTTGTCATGGTATTGGGTAAACAAAATGACAGTAGCAGATAATCAGGTATTAAAAGCAATTGATTTAACAATAAAATCGGTCACTTTTCAAAAGTTGATGTATCATGATTGATGATTTGGAATAATGCTTATTATACTCGTCTTAGGTTACATAAATTTAATCCTAGGAATTCTCCAAGTTGTCCATATTGCACAAATCAAACGGCGGATCTTCTTCATATGTTCTGGAGCTGCAAGTGTATATATAAACTTTGGAATTCTCTTAGAACACAACTACAAAAGATGGGTTATCAAAGTTCAACGTTATCATGGGAATTTATGATTCTACATGTTCCTCCAAGAGAGCTCTCTAGGTCACAAACTATAATATGTATGAATATTTTTTTGCTGATGAAGTTATATATAGCTACAAACTGGTTAGAACCAGACAAGACATCATGGGATAATTTCAAGCTTGTGGCTATAAAGCATATATTAGCTCATAAATTACTCCTGAAGCAAAGTAACAAAAATATTAATAACCTGAAAATATGGGAAAAGGTTTTTTAACGTTATATTAGCATAATACTGTTATTAGGAATATATTAAAGTTTGGATGTATATGTGGAGGAAACAATGTTTTGAAAACATGTATGATATGTATGGACGCAAAGTACTTCTACAAATGTTTTGGCTTTGTTTTTCTTCCCTGGTGTCTTCTTTTTTGGAATAATGACGATTTTTATATGGAAGCATTTCATGTAGATATTGTATATAGTTTTGATAGTAATATTAGTGAATTATGTGTGTGATTTTATTGTATTTTGAAAATATATATCAATAAAAATTTATTATGGAAAAAAATGCATATTAAAGCTAGAATGGGGAAAATGGGCTATTAAAAAAAACGAAAGAGTGGGATAAAGAGTTGTTAGAAATACATGAAATACAGAAAGTGACATATGAACAACAGAGAAATTAGATAATACTGAACTCATTAAAACATTAATGACAAAATATCAAACAGTTTTAATGCATAAAGTGGAAATAGCTTTAGAAAAAATAAAATTGCACATATATGCAAAGACTTCAAAAACTCTAGATAGATTAGATAATAGAAGTATAATGTTAAGCAAAAAGGTACACATCAACAATATACAAAATCCTCACACTAGTAAGTTTACTTCAGACATAGAGGAACTGCTTAATATTTAAAAAAAATCCATAATGATCTTAATAAAGATAAAAATCCTTATGATTACAAGATTGACAAATATTTAAAGAAAATGTTACTAATAAACTTAATTACCAACAAATATCTCTGTTGAATAAGCATGTTACCCTAATAGAAGTTAAAGAAGCTTTAAAAAATGGAAAATTGGTAAAGCTCCTGAGTTAGATGATTTAAGTATGGAGTTATAGGATCATAGGCGATTGCTAGGCTATTTACCTGGAAACCATTTTAAGCCTAGCCATTTAATCCCAATGTAGTATGATGAAAATGCTAGTCTATACCAAGATTATATTTAGTGATGCTGCCCATGTCCAGGAGGGTTGTGGGTGCTATCCCTAGTAAGAATATTTGGTGCCCCATCCACTCATCCAGGTTCTTCTTGAAAAGTGTCATAGAGGTACTCTATTTCATAGAGTCTCACAAGGGATAACTGGCTAGGCTTATAATGGCTCACAAGGGCAGTTAGCTTAGTACTGATCTATGAACTATGAACTATATAATTTCACATGAATTATTTATTCTGCTTCCATTAAATATTTTAGAATTACTGAGTGATGATTTCAGGGTAATCCAGAGTGACATAATAATTCCTCCTTTGTGGAAATTTTCTGTAATATCACCTATACTTAAAAGGCTAATAAGTTAGTTTCCTCATATACACCTATTTCCTTATTAATTGTAGACTATAAAATATTTATTTCCATCTTTG
Organism: Protopterus annectens; assembly: GCF_019279795.1. NCBI lineage: Eukaryota > Metazoa > Chordata > Ceratodontiformes > Protopteridae > Protopterus > Protopterus annectens. The sequence goes on from NC_056726.1 coordinate 861,811,919, forward strand.
CTGCAAGATTAGGAGATAGAGTAGATAGTTTCATTAATATAGATCAAACAGGATTTATTCCCAATAGACTAATCTAGGATAATATAAAAAGGATAATAACTATATTAGATTTAGCAAAAGAAATAAATGCAAAGTTGGCCCTAATTAACTTTAAATATATTGAGAGAGCTTTTGAATCCATAGATTGGAACTACTTGTTTAAAACATTAGAAGCATTTGCATTTCTGGAACAATTTATTGGAATGTTAAAGGACCTGTATAGAAACTCCAAAGCATATTTTAAAACTTGATCTTAAATTTCTTCAGGATTCTCTTTAAACAAAGGCAAAATCAAGGGTCTCCCATACCCCCTCTACTATTTGCATTAGTTATAAAACCGTTACCTAACAATAAGAACGAATACAAATGATGGCCTCTCAGTTAACAAGGATAGTAAATCTAAAATACATTTTTTGCATAAGATATTTTACTAACTATACAAGATTTGAATTATTCAACAGAAAAAAATGGGTGAGAAAATTGAAAAGTTTCATGAAGTATCCCATCTGAAATTTAATAATAACAAAACTGAAACTTTAGTGTTAAATCAATTACTAGATAGTAAGTCTAAAGATAAATATAATTAGGAACAAAAGAAATAGCACATATATCCTGATGTGAGTAAAATTATTGCTTTCAATAGTTTTAATACCTTACACAAATTGTAAAGACATGGGAAATGTTAACTTAATTCTTATGGTAATAAATCAATAGCAGCCAGTGAACTAATGCTCCTATAACTTGAAAAAAATGTATAAAATCAGCAGCAGGAAGTAAAGGAGCAACCCACAGCTGAACAAATAATCCCACATACACAGTCCCTCATTGTAGTAAGTAAAATAAATCTAAGACATTGTCATATCATAAAAATCCAAGTAATTTATTGCAGAAAATGTAGGTAAGCGCTTTCACCCTTATGGGCTTCCTCAGACCTTAATACATCACCATTAAAATAGCGCTTAATATATATCATTTAAAAATGTGACATCATTTCTTTTAATTAAATTAACTCAAAGGAATTATACATAAAATAAATAAACTACCCTAACTAAAACTTATCTCAGTAAATTAATAACACAGTCTATGTTCATCTAAAAACTATATCTATTATATATAATTTAGAATAAATAATCATAAAACAAATAACAAATATATCACATTTATTAAACTATTAGCTTCCTGTTTTTTAGGATAGGCTTGATTGGAATTTATCATTAAGTCCAGGTCTGCAATCTGCCTTTAACTTAATGATCCACCCCAATTCAATTCTCTCAGTATAATTCCATGCATCTCCACCTCTAATGTTAGGTCTATTTACTTGTAGTACTTGAAATCTAAAAAAAATGTTGGTCAGCTGTGTCTAAAACATGTTTAGAAAGGGCATTATTCACAGAATGTGCCCTTATATTATAAAGGCATTCCCTAATCCTCTCTCGCAGATGCCTGTCCATTTTGCCTATGTAAGACACAGAACAGGCTGTGCATGTAGCTAAATATACAACATGTTGTGTGCTACAAGTAGCTCTAACATTAAATCTGTGGCATATAGATGTAACAACGTCTTGGAATTATTTTACTTAAACTTGTCCTCATTGTTGGAGCTACAAGAGACTGTGTATGTGGGATTATTTTTTCAGCTGTGGGTTGCTCCTTTACTTCCTGTTGCTGATTTAATATATTTTTTCAAGTTATAGGAGCATTAGTTCACTGGCTGCTATTGTTTTATTTATATTTTATATTTGCTCTGTTTTTGACCAGTGTAACATGGCTGAAACTAGTTTATTGCCGGTGGAATTACCTTATAATGTTGAGAATGGTACACAACGTTCAAGAGACCTGAAGAGGTTTATGCAATGTGGTTCTGGTGATAACAACCAGCTCATGACGTTTGAGACAACGAATGCTGAAAAGGAGGCTGGCGTGTCAACGGAAGATCTTAATGGATTGACCAAACAGTTTGAACTGCTTGAAACTGATTTCCTTAAACTTAAAAGACTACAGACCCAAAGGCAACACTTTGAGGTCTGTATTCACAGGAGAATAATACCAAGACATTTAAGGGTTTTGAAAATGCCCACTACTGGATCCATGTACCCTGAACGATTACATAAATGGCAACAGATAAACATTGAGGTGAGTGTTAAATATATGACACTCTTGAGTGAATTTTTTCTGCCTGAAGAATTTGAGTTATGTGACAAAATTAAAATGAGGTAATCATTTATTACTACAACTTTACAGTGACTATAGTAGATAGACTGACTGAATGATTACTTGATAATGTATTCTTGTATGAAAAGAAATTATTGGAACAGAAGCGTTCTAAGATACTTAGAGACACTACAGATTTCAGAAATGGCCATGTCTTTAAATGGCCCAGGACTGTTTTTTCTGGAACCAATCAAGCAGAGAGATGCCATACGAACTCTGCTAATATGCAACTTGAACTTATTAACAGAGATGCTGGGCAAACTCATAATAGCGCAGACACATCAGATGTTGGTGCTAATAATGTGTTAACCCCAAATCATGTTGATAAAATGGATGTGCATGCTACTGTGAAAGTTAGACCTAGTAACTCTATACAGGATCCTTTAGGGGGTACTGACAGTTTATTAAATGTATCTGGAATTAGAGGAGATCTAAGTACATTGAGTAGACCTGATTTTAACACAGATGTTAGGGATGACTCTGTAGAACATTCTATTAATGGAGTCATGTTACAGGATCAAGCTGAGGTAACATTGAGTGTTAATCCTGCACATGATGCCACACAATCAGTTAGAAGGAAGGAATTCTCTTTAGGTCAGCCCAATGGGGCCCAGGGTCACACTCCTTTCCCGATTCATGATACTCACAGAGGAGGGAGAAACAGATCAATGAGTAAAGGCAGGCAGAAATGCAAGGCCTCAGGGGAGGAATACATGGGCCCGACAATCAAGAAAATGTGGGAGAGAATTCCCAGACATCAGTGTGGAATCTTTTCAAGTCTAGTTTTAACTATAGAGGAGATGGAGGTCCTTAATAAAGGACTCTCTTTCATTCCATCAGCTAAGAGCAATCTTATTGATTTAGTTACTGACACCAAATTGTTTAGTCGTAACATTCAGCTTAAACTGAATTATGGAAATCAAGTTTTGTTGAATAATAGACCAGTGTTCAGGAAACCTAGTACCTCCCTTACACCCACTTTTGGATGCATTTGTAAAGATGGTAGAGGATGACCTACATAAATTAGATCACGATAATGCCAAAAAGAAGTGGTATGGTAACCTCTCCCCTAGGCTGAGAATAGCCTTGAACAGACGTAGGGATGATAAGACAATTATAATTAGACCAGCAGATAAGGGAGGACCAATTGTGGTTATGGACACCATTAAGTATCAAGGCAGTATGGAGTCCATGTTAAGTGACATTAGGTCTTATACTATAGTTCAAATAGAAGAAATAGAATTCAGAGTACATAGAATACATCGAATGCTGGAAGAAATAAAAGTGTAATAATTGACCTGGAACTATTTGAATTCTTTTCTATAGTCAATCCTTTAATTCCTATTATACAAGGATTACTCAAGGTCCATTAGGATCCTTTGGATCCCCCTATGAGGCCTATCGTGGCAGGGAGAGGGTGGATTAATGAACCCATGCCTTTGTATTTACAGAAACATCTGAGACCTGTAGTAGAGAAATGTCCACATGTATTAAGGGACACAAAACAGTTTTTGCTCACTTTATATTATAAAGTGTTTGTATTACCTAGCAATCTATATTATAAAATGTAGAAAACCACACTGCCACAGCTAGGAATCACCCGTTGATACTTTATTGGATAAGATCACAAACAGATTGAGTGCTTTCTTCCCTTAAAATAGGGATTTCATCAGAATCTGTATACATTCAAAAATTCCCCCTTTAAATACTTTTTAAAAATAGTGATGTCACTCATTACAAATTAATGAGCCAAATTTAAAGTGCTACAGGCATAAGAAGTTGTATTATCTGTTGTACATTCTTAAAAATATTCAATAAAACCTTTAGAAGTGTGCAGTTTCTTTAAAAAAAAAAAAATATATATATATATATATATATATATATATATATATATATATATATATATATATATTGTTCACCTTTCCACTTACTATCTTTAAAATAACATATTATGTAGAATTCATTTCATAAGGTCCACTTTTTTATTTAGAATAGGCTTTATAGAAATAATTTCATTTAAGCCTGGAGGTATACTTTCTTGCAGTTTAATTTGCCATTTAGTTTCCCTCTCTTCTATGTGGCTCCTATAATCACCACCCCTCGGGTTTTTCCTAACTTTCTCTAAAATACTAAACCTGAATTCTTTACAATCCTGGGAGATGCTGATATGTCTGTATAGGCCATTGTTGGTGTTTTTAGTACTAATTTGGTATGTGTGTTCGCAAATCCTGTCCCTCAGTCTTCTCTCAGTTTTATCTACGTAAAAAACTGGGACAGGATTTACACATAGCCAAGTATATTACTCCAGTTGTCTGGCAATTCCCTTTCTCAGGTCTTACTACAGTTTTTAACAGGTTGTTAATTTTTATCTTCTCATCTGGACAAATATATTTACAATGTGAGCAGTTGCCACATTTTGTGGTACCATACTTATTAGTAAGTTTAAATGGCATTTCAAAATTATTTTTCAAATTTGGACCAACTTTGTAAACAAAGTTTGGTTTTCTCCCTCCAAGATTCCATAATTTTGGGTTATTTTTAAGAATAGCCCAGTTTTTGTTTATAATTTTTTCAACCTCTATTGCCTTGCTACCATATGGGACAATCATAGCTCTTTCATACCTTTTATTTTCTACTTCTTTTATATTTATACATTCTTGTGGGGTACACTTATTCCCTAATAATGGTTTATATTTCTTGCCCCATTCACTTCTCACATAATCAACATATTCCTTTATTATTTTTACAGGGTACCCCCTTTCCTGAAACATATTGGCAACTTTAATTAGTTCACCTTCTAAATCATCTTGTTTCGAGGTCATTCTGGCTACTCTAATCAATTGACCTTTTTTTATACTATTCTTTTGTCTGGATGGATGGTCACTAGCATATTGCAGATAAGAGTTACTAAAGGATGGTTTTCTATAGACTTTGGATTTAAAACAATTGATGTCTTTTTCTATGTATGTATCCAAGTAGTTTATTCCTTTCTTGTTATAAACATATGTAAACTTTAAGAATCCTGTACTCTCATTAAAATATTGGACTAAGTCTGTAATTCTACTCTCTGGACCTTGCCATAGGATAAAGATATCATCCAGGAATCTCACATATACTTTCATGTGCTGGAAGAATTCATTATTAAATACATACTTTTGTTCCCACTCCAGGAGTACAAGACTGGCAAAGACAGGAGCACAAGAGGCTCCCATGGTTACACCTCTGTGCTGTCTATAGTATTCTCCATCAAAAAAGATGTAATTATAATCAAGAACAATTTCCATAAATTCCACCAATAAATCTTTCTTGTCATTTTCTAAAAATGTATTTTTTTGGAGACAATCTCCAAAAAATTCAAGACCTTCTTTTTTTGGGAATAGATGTAAATAATTCTACTACATCTATGGTGAGGAATATTATATCCTTATTCCAAAATTCATGCTTTATTCTTCCTAAAAAGTCCCATGAGTCCTTAAGAATATGCTCACTATTCGAGACCTGCTGTTTCAACCATTTATCTATAACCACTCCAAAGGGGTATGTTTTTGACCCATGTCCATCTACTATTGGTCTAAAACTTAGATTTTCCAACCCTTTGTGTGTCTTTGGTATTCCAAAGATAGTGGCTACTTTTGGATTTAAGACCTATATGATAATCTATATTATAAGCTTGTAACCTTAGATGTTAAATCATTATTTATAGTTATACCCAATCAAGAGGGAATTGAAAGTATAGCAAGATGTCTGAGAAATGAGACTGTCTATACTGTAATGCAAGTTGATTTATTATGTGCTCTATTGGAAATTGTATTGGAAAATAACATCTTCCTGTTTAATGGAGTAACTTATGTTCAGAAGGATGGCATGGCTATGGGCACTTTGTGTGCCAATAGCTACGCCAACCTAGTTATGGTGGACTAGGATTAAGAGAAGTTGTTTAAACTGAATAGCTTTAAGAGACATGTTATTTTTTACACCCGTTTTGTTGATGACCTCTTCATTTTATGGACAGGAACGGATGATGAACTACACAACTTTTTTGAGGAAATAAATTCCCTAACACAATTTTTAAGTTTTGCCTTGGAAAAGTCAGATGATTGGATTGTTTTCCTTGATGTATATATTGAAGGATTACCAAGTGGACTACTTAATACAGGTGTATACAGGAAAACATGTTATAAGACCTCTCTTTTACACAGAGATAGTATGCATCCCAAGTTGTATTTAAGAACATCATTAAGGGACAGGCTATACGTGCATACATATACATGAATTGTCTGAATTACAAAATAGGTTAGTTCAAAGGTCCTATGATGTAAGTGAGGTAGCTATAAATTTCGAGGAGGTACATGTTCTGAAGAAAAATACAGCACGCCCCTACTTTTCAGATCAGGATGGAACCCAAAATATAATACAACTTAAAGAAAACACAGGGAGCTCTAAGAACTCCATAGCAAGATTATCCATAAACTATACACAGGATATTAATAGTTATGGATGTTTTTTCTAGAAACTGGGGAATTTTAACGGTTCATCCACACTTGAAGGAGTTAGTAGGAGAGACACCTCAGTTTTTGTATAGAAATAGAATGAATTTACAAAGTCTATTATGTTATCCCAGGAACACAAATGGGACTCCTGATGACCAGTTGGTGACAGGTACGTTCCCATGTAACAGTTGTCATTTCTGTGAATTTCTGAATAGTGACTCATATTTTATAAATCCAGTTACATCTATATGCCACAGATTTAATGTTACAGCTGCTTGTAGCACACAACATGTTGTATATTTTGCTACATGCACAGCCTGTTCTGCATTTTACGTAGGCAAAACTAACAGGCATCTGCAAGAGAGGATTAGGGAACACCTTTATAATATAAGGACACATTCTGTGAATAATTCTCTCTCTAAACATGTTTTAGACACAACTGACCAACATTTTTTTAGATTTCAAGTACTACAAGTAAATAGACCTAACATTAGAGGTGAAGATATACGGAATTATACTGAGAGAATTGAATTGGGGTGGATCACAGACCTGGACTTAATGATAAAATTCCAATCAAGCCTATCCTGAAAAACAGGAAGCTTATAGTTTAATAAATGTGATATATCTGTTGTTTGTTTTATGATTATTTATTCTAAATTATATAGAACAGATATAGTTTTTAGATGAATATAGACTGTGTTATTGATTTACTGAGAGAAGTTTTAGTTAGGGTAGTATATTTATTGTATGTATGATTCCTCTGAGTTAATTTAATTAAAGGAAATTATGTCACATTTTTAAATGATATATATTAAGCGCTATTCTAATGGTGATGTATTAAGGTCTAAAGAAGCCCGTAAGGGTAAAAGCACATACCTACATGTTCTGCAATAAACTACTTGGATTTTATGATGTGACGTCTTGGATTTATTTTACTTAAATTTGTCTTCATTGTTGGAGCTACAACGAGAGACTGTGTATGTGGGATTATTTGTTCAGCTGTGGGTTGCTCCTTTACTTCCTGTTGCTGATTTTATTCATTCTTATGGTATTCTTAAAAGCTGAGAATTGCTTATAGAAATCATATAAGATTACAGCAGTAAGGTGGTATTAGCTTCCCAGATATACAGTCTTGTTCTATTGCTGCAAAATTTAAACTGTGTTTATACTCTGGATACATTCAACTTACATTAGTCAATGGAAAACCATCCAACATCATATTTTACAGAATTCTTATAATTTTATCAAATATGACAAATTAGAAATATGTAACAGTCCTTTCATCTGGTTAATAACATTTAAATTAAATCTTTTTTTTTTTATTCTTTCCCACTCCACCCACCTCTAGATTTAAGGAAACTCAGAACAATGTTATAATGACTTTGCTAAAAATGAATGGACTATTATTATGGTCTGATTGCTTTGTGAAAGGAAAAGCTGAATCACCAGAATATTTAATGAAAGATTATTAGTAAATGAACCATTTAATACCATCCATCAGCAACACATTAAATCAATATGTAGATGATGTTAGTTAACAGGAACAGAACACTATTCCCCCATTATATTAATATATGAATGCTGTCATTGAGGGTAAATTTACCTACAAAGGAAGCTTGTCCAAGTTATACATGTTAATTATAAATACAAATAACAATAAGTTTGATGCAAAATTATGGAGTGTTTTTGATAGTAGTGGACTGAGTCAATATATGGTAAGAATAAAACGTTTTTACTTAAATCAGTTAGCCAAACTTCTCCAAGTTTATACTGGAAAGTTTTATGTGGAAATACATATATATATATATATATATATATATATATATATATATATATATATATATATATAGATATATATATATATATATAATTTTTTGTTAGCCCTTTAACATCTCAAGCTTGATAAAATTACTTCTTTAGTTTGTTGGAGAGGTAGTGCAGATGTAAAAGCTGATTGGGCACACTTTTATGGATTGTAAAAATTAAATCTATAATGGGAATGAGATAAGTATGCTTTTAAGAAGTTATGGTCTGATAATTGTTGTTTAACTAGATCAATAATACTAATGAATGTTCAACTTCCTTTATCTGTAAAAGTCAAACATCAAAAGCTGTTCTGGAATCTCTTGGCAGTAGCTTGAAAAGTTATTACAAAAAAATGGAAATTGAATTCATTTCCTACATTCAAATACATTTTAAACTTAACAGCAATACTGTGTCATACTGAAAAAAGTGATCAGAACAAGATTTATAAATCATGCTAAGAAGTTTATTGGTTGGGATAGCGATGAAATGTTAGTATTGAAACACCCTTAATGTGTTAATTGTATATTACCTTGATGATTCAATGTATTCCTAACATTGTATAACAGTATGTGATGTTGAATTTCCTTCCTTTCTGTGTTTATGTATTGTAAATATGTTAAATTAATAAATATGTTCTTAAAAAAGAAAGAAATTCAACTGTAATGTAATTTGACTTCTTGACCACTAACAAACCTTCTTAAAAATTTGCAACATAATAAGTGCATTTGTCAATCAAAACTATAACATCCATATATATATATATATATATATATATATATATATATATATATATATATATATATATGGATTCACTTCATAACACTGAAAACTCAAAACACTGAAAATGAGAAAACTTCATAATATAGAAGACCAAAGCACTGAAACTTCAAAACACTGAAAACTCAAAACATATACATATGTATGTGCGTGTGTGTATGTTTCACCAACTATTGATGTGGACAAACATCAATGCATATGATAACAATGCCAATACAGAAAGACTCCAACAAAATTAAAACTACAGTGACAGCAAAACGAAAACAGTCTCCTTTTTGGATCAGTCATTAAAATAAAAGCCACTAGCTTGCAGACTTACTCAGTTTACATAGTGATACTGTTAGGGAAAGTATGTTTAGTAACATACTGTGTAGTGCCAGGGTTAGTTGCTGGGGTACAATGATGGTTATGATTTTAGGGTTAGAACACATTACTAAGGATGAACAAACTTTTTTGGTAACACTGGCCCCTTCTGCATTTTCCAATCTATCCACAGCATTTGAGTATCTGTGTTAAGAATACTACTATTTCTCAACATATATGGTCCCATGCCTGCACCTCCTATGGCTGGACACAATCGTCAGCATATATTATGTTCAGTCCTTAGTCGACCTCATGCATCTCTTAATATCTTGCACTTCTGTGCCCATTATTAAGTTTGTGTTGTACTGCCTTGGTGGAATCTCCCATATCATTAGCTGATTTGTGCTAGTCCTACACTAGTTATATAAAGAGATCAACTGGTTCCAAGTCTAATTCTGTTCTGCATTATACTCTGCAGTCATTGTGGAGACATTACAGCACTTCGTCATTGTGAAGTGTATCATCACTTATTTTGGGATGTGGAAAACATTTCAATGACATCATACTTAATAATTTTTCACAACCCATGACTGTATAGATAGCACAACAGCTAAGTTGTTTTTTTCAAATTAAGTATCACTATGGTCACAGTAACAGACACTGCCTCTCATTGTCTGTAATTGTATGCTGCATTTATACTACGTGATTAGTATCTGTTCACTGTGTAGACGGTCTTTCACATATGTGGAGGTTCTCCTAAACATAGCAGCTAGTGTGTCTTTTTTAATATTTCAGCTGTGTTGCGTACACTCCACAACAAGCTGACAATGAAATTGTGGATTTGAATCTGCCTTCTTTGCACAGTTGTTTTTTTTTTTTTTCACATTGTGTTTATTGTCATGACATAGTAAATAGGTGTTAATAGTAGTTCAGAAGACTGTTAATGGACTGTGGCTTCAGTTCATTGGTGCATATGGCCACCTCATCCCATACTTTACTGTTTATGACTTTTGGCCTCAGAACATTTTAATCTTCTTACAGTTTGAAGTCTGATCTAGTGTTTTGTATGACCTGTTGGAAGACTGCGCATTTTTTTCTTTTCATCAAATCTGTTTCTGGGAATGGATAATGCCTGTACTCTGGATAACCATTTATGTTGTCTACTTCATTCACCAGCTCGAGCCAACAAGTTTGGACAATACACTGCAGTTTTCCTGATACTGATGTCAGTTGTCCTGAGAGAAACAGTACATGAAATTATAATCACAAATATGGAAGCTCTGTACGTCATGTTCAAAATCATATAACCATTCCGTGAACTTTTCTGACGTGTCATGGTAGAATTTTGGGTGGCTATAATAGTATTATATCACTTGTGCCAAATATGTGTTTCACAGCACTCACATGACGCTCACATAGTACACAATACTCTATACTGTCTTTTGTGGCAAAGTAATGTGGCTGTTCCCAGTGGTACCAGGGTTAAACATTTTATGCTTCTCTTATCTTTTCTTTTGTCCAGTACCTGTTGGTTGTCCCTGGTAGTAATTTGCCTGTATGAAGCCACTCAACATTCCTCATGTTGTTGATCTGTTTCCAGAGATGACAAGAGATGCCACAGTGAGCAGGCTACATGCTTTGTAACCTGTTCCACTTTTTTGTGTACAAGCTGGTTCTTATTCATGTTTTCCCTCACATCTGTCATCCTGGAACCATGGATGCTGCCCATGGTAAATCCTGTCTTCATGTAGTTGTAGGATACATTGCATTTGGTGTGTCATGTATCTTATTCTCTGACATGCTTCCATTGTACTTTAGCAGAGGCTATTTCCAGCTTGTTTATACGTCATTCTCATTCATGGACTGTGTCTTCCTCAAAGATGTGCCTTGCAGAAATGATGATTTTGCCTGTGGACAATTTAATGCTCATTTCTCTGCAGCTTTTTACAGCACTAGATACATCTGCTGGTCTTTTTTGGCTACAGTTCTGTATTCTATCTCTGACTGTGACTGTATGTTTCTTAAAGAACTGATTCAATGGTTCCAGTGTACGTAGTTCTTTTCAAGTCAGATAATGAAGGCCAGTAAGATCTTTGAAGTTAATATATTCATATTTACAGCATTCACTATCCCTTTGGTGTAATGCTTCTGCCTTTTACATTGACATTGCAAGCATACTCTGCTATCTCCATGTCACACATGCAGTAGGAATGTCTGGTTCATCATCTGCTGCACCATCTGCTGCATGTGAGTGCCTTCTGCAGTTTGCCATCATTGTTGCCATGATGATTAATCTTACTACTCAACCTAGCTTCCCTATACTGTGCAATGCTTGCTGTAGTGTTGGTATGCATGCCTAGGTGCAGTAACTGTAGTATAGTGCTGTATATCTGTGCTTAAGTTGAATATATATTTTGGCCTATACTTCTCTGTTCTGTCAATGCAACATTATTGATGTCTGCATATCTGTTGTTGTTTTCCTGTCTGAAACTGACTCCCTATTGAAATGCCAGCATTTGTAGCACCAACTGCTAATACACCAAAAAAAAAAAAAGACTGAAAATGTAGGGGAAGAATGAAAAAAAAGCATCCTTCTTTCCCTTTAACATTGTTTTTTCAGAGGGGCAAACCCCTGCACTCCCCACACCCTCAGAATTTATATACACCAAATCCAAAATCACCAAGCCTCAGTGAAAAGGGAATATTCTGTGAAATGGCCATTAGGCATTTGATTTATGCAGCATGCAAGCCTATTATATGGCCAGTCTCCTGTTTTAGACTTGCTGAAGCAGGTCACAGCATTTCAAATGGTTACCTCTGAAACTGCTAGGTGCTACAAACCATTGTTCGTATATGCAGTATACTCTTGTCCTAGTTCGTATGTTCTATTATTTCTTTGCCCTCTTGGATGTGGAATTTCAGGCATACCTTATATGTACTTTGATGTGATGATATCAGAAAAGTGTATTTTTCTGAAATTTTGTTTCCTTGGTGACTGACTTTTCCTGGGTTGCTTCTATTCCAATGTAATATTTTGTCATTTGTTTAACTTGTATTTTCTCACTGCAGGAGTTTATTTATTTATTTTTCTTGCTCTACCTTGCATACACTTTTGGAGGTGATCTGTGTACTGCTTCTTTAGTTTCAAAGGCTGTGACTCAATTTTAGTAGATTTTGGCATCTGTACTCTCTCCCATTAAGCATGGAATATACCATTGCTTTGTGCAATGTTTTCTCTGTGTACTTTGAAAATTCATTCTTGTCATATTCATTTTCCTTCATGTCCGCCCTTATATTGTCTGACCTCTTAAATGTTTTGCTGTTCCACATCTCCATTACTTTTCTGGATTGTGTGTTGGCCCTTTCAAACTTCTTATGGTGTTCATTATCCTGTGACAGTTCATGCAAACACTCTGGTGTTGCCGCTCCATAAGCCTTTGCAAACATTTCTGGATCTGGTCCAGAATGTTCATTACACAAATCCAGACAGCACATTTGAACATTTTTGGTTTCAGTGTAGATACATAAAAATCTGCATCTGTGGTGCTCTTTTTCCCACTAATCATCAGATTTCTTAAAAGACTTGTGTACTACTATCATGAGCCCCAAGGACATAAAAGGTAAAAAGATGATTTTACTTCAGTTTACAAAGCTATAGCTATTCAGCCTGCTCTACAAGATACACCTTTAGGATACACTCAACTACTAAAGATCACAAATATAATGCCTCTGGATGATGCTGCACTTTCTCTTATATTCTCAATTTTTAGAGTTCTGCACTTCCATACCCAGTCTCCAAATATACTATTTCTGGGGCCATGCCAACTCAGAAAAAGTGACAATTAAGTTGTTTCCATTTTTCCCTCATATGGTACAGCCTTGGAAAACAGAATATTTAGAGACTGGGAGAGGGTACAAGGTGCTTACAGCCAGATGTCCAGAGGGTGCAATCTCCCTACAAAAAATTCTTTAAAGTTGGATTTGCAACTTTACTTATTGTGGCACTCAGCTAGGTGGCAGAATTGTATGGTCAATCAGGATTCTGAGAGCTGTGCTGAAGAAAGTCGAAAAGGGTCACACACCCCCCACAGAAAAATTGGACTTTACATGAAAAACTTGATTCTAAACTGCTTGTTTGCATGACATGGAAGATTTTATTTATTTATTCATTGATGTATATATTTATTTATTTACTTGCCCTTGTTGATCGAGAAAAGTCCGACAGTGGAGGCCCAGGGAGAAAATCTCCATATTTAAGTTACACATGATGTGCATTTATGATTGCAGGGTAAAAATATCGATACATAAGCTTATTTGCATGATTTTTAAATATCTTTAAATGTTACTTACATGAACATAACATTTTAACACAAAAATAGAGAAGTTAACATAAATTGGCTAATTATTGCATAGAGAAATAACATACAGTAACAATGTATTTATAGCATGATGGCTGCAGAGAAAAGATCAAACTGGCGTGCTTTTGAGTTTAGCAATAATTTTAAGACAGACAGCAGAATGTATCTTAAAAATGATAAGAGCGTTATGAAAAGAGAAGTTATGGAAATGAGCAGGAAGATAAATGGACAGAGGAGGAACTGTAGTTAGTGGCGGGGTGTGAGAGGAGGAGAAGTAAGAGTTTAGGAAGTAAGTGCAGTATGAGGAGGAGCAATAAGGTACAAAATGATTGGGGAACAAAGTGGCTGTAAGAGCTGGAGAAAAGTAATCCCAGTAAAGCTAGTCAGGTGAAGAGGAAGAACAGAGCTATCTTTGGCATAGGTGCATAGGTGCTGTTAAAGAAAAGTTGTGAAACTATTTAAGTTTTCAATCTGTTTTAACTGTGTGGAGACTTCATTGTAGAGTTTTGACACATAATTATAGTCACCAGCAGTGTTGAATGTTTTACTGATGCATAGTAAAAGTGTATTGCTAGAGTGAAGGTCTCTAGTGGGTGAATAGTACAGTAGAGTATTGTGTAATGCTGGGCATTTGTCTGGGGAGTACAGTAGGTTGTGGGCTATGATTAGTTCTGAGCATGTTAATTGGTTTGGTTGTTCAAGGCAGTGGTGTGTTTTATAAGACTGGTAGGTTGCAAATTTAGCTGTTTTCTAGTAGCTGGAGGGTAGTTTTGTTTTATACGTGGTATTGATATTTGTAAGGATAGGGGAAGCATATAACAGAGAAGAAAGGAGGTATGCTGCTGCTACGGTAATCCTTGCTTGATCTGTCAAGTAGTGTTTAGCCCTACACAGGGAGCTGAGTTTTTGGTAATTTTTCTGGATGGAATGAAGTATGAGTTGATCAGATTTGAGGCTGTCATCTATTATGTGTCTGAGAAGTCTAGTTCGGTTTATGGTTTCTATTTCTGTGTTATTACTTCAGCTAATATAAAATGTGTGTTTCTGATTAAGGTGTTGTTTTTGAGTAAATAGACTAAATTTTATTTTTCAGGGTTAATCAACAAGTTCAACATTTTTAGCCATATTTCAATGTTAGTGAATGATTTTTGAGTGATTTCCTCTAATTTTGTTATGGATTGTGTATAGCAGAAAAGGGTTGAATCATTGGCATATTGTACAAGAGTGCCAAATGTTGAGCAGTATGAAGTTTATTTATGAAAATATTAAATAGAAGATAGTACCACATAAGTCACAATGAAGCATGTAGTCTAGGAGATCACTGAGGAGTCAAGTGACTTTCTCTGAGTCATCATAGACAAATGGAGACTGATGGACTCAGACATTTGATCACAGGGAACAGTGTAATAATAGTCCACATCCTTGACCCTCTCTGCTAACAGCCAGATACTACCTGACACAAAATGACTTTGTATCAGAGCCGCATCATGGTTAAATAGGGCCCTAGGCAGGGTAATGGATCATCCACCACACCCGAAGCAGACCCCAGTCAGCAGCCATTCCAGTCTCTCTTAACTTGGCTATTTCTCCCCAGTTACCATAAACACTGGTAAAGCCTTTCAGTGTAGGTTCATAGGTTCATAGGTAGATACTAGGCTATTGGCCCGAGGGCCTAAGTAAGCCTAGCTAGCAAGGTTCCCTGGCTTACGCCACCCAAGAAATTTATTTTCCTGTGCCACAGTCAAGGAGAAACACGAAAGTGATCCCGGGGTGTATTTCCTATTTCCCATCCACTCATCAAGATTTTTCTTGAAGAGTGCTAATGAAGAACTTTGCTTGACATAGATGGGTAGCCTGTTCCAGAGTATGGGAAGACTCCGGGACAGGAATCTATCCCTCCGGCATGTCCTGTTTATTGTGGTGACAAGGTTTAGGTCCCTAGACCGTGTAGCTCGGAGGATTGTGATTTCTTTAGGTGTAGCATGTCCAACAGCTCTGGTTTTGACATAGCTTTATATGTTAGGCAGAGATCACCTCGGAGTAGGCAATATGCTACAGAGTAAAGCTGGAGTTTTTTGAGACAGTCAGTGTAGGGCACCTGTTTGAGGCCAGTAATCCTCTTTGTGAGGTACTTCTGTGGCCTTTCCAGCTGCTGCAGATGTCTTGTGAGGTACATTCTAACAGGGGCATTGTACCTATAATGGGTCTAATGAGTGTCGAGTAGAGGGGAACAATGACCTCTTTTTTCCTGGATGAGAACTCTTTTAAGATGAGGTGTGCCACGTAGAAGGACTTCCTGACTACTGTGGCAATGTGACTATCAAAGGACAGACTAGTGTCCACCTGGGTCCCAAGGTCTCTTATCACACATTTGGTGTTAAATAGACAGTTGTCTATGTAGCAGTTCATGGGTACAAAGTTTTTACCAAAGGGGATGACAATGCACTTTTTGGCATTGAGCTTGAGGCCATGGCTCTCACACCAGGCATCTGTCTCAGTGAGGCCCTTCTGTAGGATTTCTACATCATTTGGGGACTTGACTATGGTTGTTAGCTTGCAGTCACCTGTGAACTTCATTAGCCAGAGGCCTTCTGTGTTAGCCTGTACTTCAGAGAAGTAGATACCAAACAGGAGCGGTCCCAGGACTGAACCCTGTGGTACTCCACTTGTCACTGATTTGAGGTCAGATTTGGAGTGTGCAACTTTTACAGTGTGGGTTCTGTCAGTGAGCCAGTTGGCAACCCATCTTGTGATGTAGGGATTTATACCTAGTTTAGTGAGTTTAGCTATAATTCCAGAATGGGGGATGGCGTCGAAAGCCTTGGCAAGGTCAAGATAGGCTGTGTGAACCACCTTACCCTCATGTATGGCTTTGGTGACTGCCTCAAAAAAGTCAATCAGTTTCAGGAGGCATGATCTGCCTTTCACAAACCCGAACTGGGTGGGATCCAGAGTTTGGCAGTTACCAGTGTCTTTGTTTATGAGTTCCATGATGATACATTCCATGGCCTTGCAGACCCGGCTCGTCTGGCTAATAGGGGGATAGTTCCCAGGATCAGTGGTGGATCCCTCTTTCTGGAGTGGGATAACTGTTGCTGTATGCCATTCAGTGGGCACAAAGCCTGATGTGAGGCTATGATTGAATATGGTGCTTAGGTGGGGAGCCAGTTTGTTCTGAAGTTCATGTAAAATGCAGCCTGGGATGTTGTCCGGTTCCATGGATGCTGTGTTTTTGGCTTTAGAGAGTGCAGCTTTTACCTACATAGTTGTGATTACAAGGAATCTGCATTCTTCCTGTATAGATATGGGCCCTTTAGGGGTTGGGGGGTAAAGTTAGCACTGAACCTATCTGCCAGGATGTTGGCAATAGCAGTTGGTTCTGTAATTTTCATGCTGTTGTGCTGTAACTCAGAGTAGATCTGGATGTTGCTATTGAGATTCTTGACATAGCTATAGAATGCTTTGTGGTTGTCCTTAGAATCAGTGGCAATTTTGTTTTTGTAGCTAACTTTGGAGGATCTTATAAGCGATCTCAGCTTCTTACTTAGCCTGACCAGGAAGCTCCTCCACTCATGGGATTTAACTCTCTTTTGCAACAATTTCTTCCTTCTGTTGTACATTTTGTTTATGGCAGGGGACCACCAGATCGGCTTCCTTTTTTTGGAGGATAGCATCTTGGTTCTGTTTGGGATAGCACGATCCATGCACTCATGTAAGTGCTTATATAGTGCATTTGTGTAGGATTCAGCAGTCGTAACTGTATTGTCCATCTGCAGGGGTGTCATGAAGTTCACCACTGCTGTCTTAAGAAGCATGAAGTTGGCTTTGGAGAAATTTTTTACTGTGTTTTCCCTAATGGGGGGTGGGGGCGGGATGTGGAAATTAAGGGTGATTAGCTTATGGTTGGATCGGACCAACGAGGAGTTGACTTCAGGTGTGGAACTCCGGTCACTCATGTTAGTAAAGACTAGGTCTAGGATATTGTTGCCCCTGGTGGGGGGTGTGGATAAGTTGGTCCAGGGATTTGGAGTTTATGAATTCCAGAAAGCGTTGTGTGAAGGAGTTGGTACATGAGTAGTTTTTCCAGTTAATGGTGGGGTAGTTGAAATCGCCCATTATTAGGGTGTTTGGCTGAACCCTAATATTTTCCAGTACATCAAGAAAAGAGGAGTGAGAATCTTGGGGCATGGTGGGGGATCTGTAGCAAGCTATAATTTGGATTGCAGTTTTGCCCAGAGTTAGCTGTACTTGGATAACCTCAGATGCATTATGTTGAGCAACTAGCCTGGAGGTGTGGATATCTTTACTGAATATGGACACACCTCCACCTTTGGTGTTCCGGTCCAGGTTACATGGCCGAAAAGTGTGGTATGAGTTATAGCCTGGTAGTGCAGGGGTGCTCTCTGGATCCTTGAACCAGGTCTCAGTCACTGCAAAGATATCAATTTTCTCCATTTTAAGGAGTGCCTCGAGTGAATTTTGAGATTTAGACTTGCAGCATTGAGTAGCATTACCCTCAGTTTTTGCTTGCCTGTTCCTGTTATGGTGGTGAATTTGTCATTTGAACCTTGCCTAAAAAAATTACTATAGGGGCGGCAAGAGCCTTATGCAGTATCCGGAATCCCAGGGGCGAAAGCTTCAGGCCATCTCTGGTAAAGCATCGTGGCCTGTCGACCATGTCATCCCAAGCAGACACCTATGAACCTATGAATAGTAAACTTCTCTGCCCTTGAAACTCACATTCCTTGAAACTCCATTGAAACCTGCATTTAAAGAAATGCTTCTGGCTAGTGGTGGATTAAGTTTACCTTTGGGCTGTTTTCAAAACATAGAACCCTCGCACACATTTTTTGGCCATGCATACATGTACATGCTCTTTGATTCACCTTCCTAATATTAGTAAATTATATTCCTTGCATAATACAGCACCACTTATTAAAGTGTGTTTTAACTTTGTAGTTATAGAGATTTTATCAGTCAGCAATGAAATAAAACATATGAACTAATAGTGACAAAACTATCCATTTCAGAACATTTCAACCATAAAAGTCCACTCCGACTCCAGTCATTACAATTTACCAATACCAGTCAACATGCACAATCTCATTTCAATGTTTTATCAACAAATTCACTGCCTGTTGCCCTTGAAGAATAAATTGCCTATGTTACATTAAAAAAAAAAAAAAAAAAAAGTAAGTTGGTAGAATTGCAATAGGGATGGCCAGTAAGCTAATAACAGGTTTATAGTTACAATAAACCTTATCCAAATGAGGAGACACTAAGGAGTATAGCACCCCAATCCTGCCAAAAAGTATCATCAAGCCACCTATATGAGGTGGAATTAGAACCCACAGCCATCTGCACCAAAGAAAGGCATACTACCTACTGTGCTACTCATACTGCTTGCAAACCTGATTCCACAAACACTGATGGCCGTTTGCTAAACAAAACCATTCCACACTAAAAACAGACTTAACATGAGCCACATTCAAGTTCTCTTCTTCTGAAGCTAGCAATTCCTTGAACATGCACTAAAGCTCATAATTCAATGAAATTCATGATTTCTTGAAAATGCAACCCGATGCAGTCTGGAAGTTGATGTAGAGGATTCAGGCTTGTGCCCCTTATAACCAAGGTACAAGGTTTGAACCTAAGGAAATTAATTAACTAACCTCCCATCCTGTAACTAGGGCATTACACACCAAAGGTGAATGACTGATCTTTTCTCTCAAAGCTAGTAGTTCTCTCTCATGACAGGAAGTTATTGTGTTATGTCCTCTGCATTGCTGTGTGTGCATCATACAAAAGACACATGCACAGTGCATCCTTAGAAAAGAAATCATATGGAAATGTTCTTAAAGAAGAAATGCATTTGTTTTTGTTTTAAATTGTTTAATTAAACATTATGGCAGTCCCCCAGCCAGTGGGCCCCAGGCTAAGTCTATGTCACTGAGTGCTGGATCTGGCTCTAGTTGGCATCAATCTTATCACAGGTCATTTTCAGGGGTTTACTCATATAGAGCATATTATTCATGTTGGGCATAAAATGATTAATAAAAATATTCTTAATTGTCTAGAACTGTAGATTAAAGAGCTTGCTGTTCTGCTTTGTCTTTCAGATATACAGAAATGTAAATAGATTTAACTGAATTCTGAACTGGTACATCAGGCTGTATTGTACTGCATTTACCCATGCCTTCTCATCCTTTTCCAACCTGATAAAGGTCCATGGACCAACTCACTTATTTGGATAATGAAATATAAATATGCACATTTAAAGCACATAAGATATGAGCAAGATGCTTTGCAAGTAAAACTGTTATAACTGTGACTTATAGAAATGAAAGTAGACTAACGTTGATGCTCCTGGAATCTATGCATCCTTTCTTGAGTCTCTCTCTATTTCCTTTCTGTTTTCTCACTGAGTAATATCTTAAACCTCCTATAGCAGAGGCCCATGGGATATATGCCAATGACCTATAATGATATATATACATTTTCAGGGGTGAGGACTTATGCCTTGCACAGAGAAGTACAGATGCCTTCTAACCTGCAAAAAATGTCTTAAGCTCAGTGTCTTTGTACTAAATGCAGAGCTGGATCCAGCACTAGGCAACCTATCTTTCACTCTCTCAGTGCAAGAAATCTGGAAGAAGACAGAAATAATGGGGGGTTAAAGGCCCAAAAAAGACTGAGGTGGAAACTAAAGAATTCAGATGGCAGTTACGTCTGAATGTACAGAATCCACCAGGGTTAAATGAAAATGTATCTATTAACCCTGTTTTGAGACAAAGAACAAATGCTATTAAGTATCTTAAATAAGGTTACAATCTATTATATATTTAATGTATATATATACACACACATATATATATATATATATATATATATATATATATACATATTTTTATCTGTATGTATTGCATTATGAAATTATGATAGTTTTCATTTCATTTATGTTTAGTTTAATGTTTGTATTTTTAAATGTTTTAGTAATTTAAAGGAAATGAGGTCAGTGATGATGTAAGATTTAGGGCATTATGTGATTGGTTGCTGCTACTTTTAAAAGTGATGTGTTTGTTTTAAACCAAATTTGACTCTGAGGATGCTAAATGATATTAGCGAAAGGCTTAGTCATTTGGTTTAATTTTATTAAAGTTTGTATTCTATAGCCTTCACTACGTGGTCCGGAAGTTTTTTATTTTTTATTTTATTTTCTTGCATTTTTAGATTTTAAATATTGCTCCTATAAACTTAGAAAGTTGTTAGAGTAACAGGTTTTGAATTAACACATATTTTCTGAAGGATATGAAGTCTGAAACCCACGTGTATGTCATTATTTAGTATGATTTAGTGACTTCAGTCCTCAATGATTTGCAAAAAAAAAAAAAAACACATTTTATGAGGAACAAGCAAAATATAATATATAAAAAATAGGAGGCATAAATTGGGACATTCTGTGAAAATCTGGACAGTTGAGAGGTATTCTAGGCAACCTAGGCAGTTGCCTATGGATCGCTATTTTAGGAGAGCCCGCTGGTTTGGGGTTACATAAGATTTAATTTTAATTAAACAATGAATTTTGTGATAGGGGATAAGAAGAGCATTCCTTTTGCTGCCATCTTCTTTAGAATCAGCAGCAGGTACTTATGTTGCTGCCATAAATTTGTAACCTAAGACATGCCAGTGGAAGTGTTTCTTTATAAGGAACACCAGGTACTTTGTGGATTTGTGTGCATGTGTAGTGGCCCTAGATTGGGATGGCAGCTTCGTTAATTAGTTTGCTCATGCTCAAATCCTGTACCTTAGCTACAGGAGACAAGAGCCTTACTCCTCTACACCATCTACCAGACTGTACATTTAGTCATCAGAGTTGACTGGAATGTTCTGAAATGGTTGATTTTGTATTTTATTTGTTTTTACATTTTGTTTTACTCTTCAACTGAAAAACAAATCTTCAAAACTTCAGGGGTGCTTTTTCAATGAATGTGACTTTCAATGCATTTTCAAGGAATGTGAGTATCATAGGTTCATAGGTTCATAGGTATGTACTAGGCTAATTTCCCTGAAGCCTTTACAAACCTGGCCCATAGGAGTACCCTGGCATCATGCCACCCGACCTTAGTTCCCAGTGCCTCTGTTGAGTAGAGCCACTGGAGTGACCACCGAGGTGAATTTTCTATTTCCCATCCACTCATCAAAATTTCTCTAGAAGAGGGTAAGTAAGGCACTCCACTTGACATGTATGAGAAGTCTATTCCATAGTACGGACAGTCTCTGTGTTATGAACCTGTCCCTCCAGCTTGTTCTGTTGATTGTGGTAAAGAGGTTGAGGTCTCTGGAGCATGTAGTGCGGAAGGATTGGGATTTCCTTAGATGTAGCATTTCTAACAGAGCTGGGTTAGACATGGCTTTGTAAGTCAAGCAGAGATCACCTCTAAGTAGGCGATATGAGACAGAGAATAGTTGGAGTTTTTTGAGTCTGTCCATATAGGACAAGTGTTTAAGGCCTAGGATCCTCTTTGTGAGGTACTTTTGCAGCCTCTCCAGTTGTTGCAGGTGTCTAGTGAGGTACATGCCAAATGGGGCATTGTACTCAATGATTGGCCTAATGAGGGAAGAGTAGAGGGAGACAATGACCTCTTTCTTCTTGGATGCAAAACCCTTAGTAATGAGATCTGCCACATAGAAGGACTTTCTGACCACAGTGGCAATGTGGTGGTCAAAAGAGAGGTTGCTGTCAACCTGTGTTCCCAGATCTCTTATAATGCCTTCTGTGTTCAGTGGACTACCATCAATGTGGTAATTCATGGGAACTGTTTTTTTTCCAAAGGGGATGATGACACATTTTTTGGCTTTGAGCTTAAGGCCATGGTTCTGACACCAGTCATTGGTCTCAGTGAGGGCTTTCTGTAGGATGTCAGCATCACTTGGGGAGTTAATTATGGCTCCCAACTTGCAATCGTCTGTGAACTTTGTCAGCCAGAGTCCCTTTGTGTTGGCCTGGACTTCAGAGAAGTAGATACCAAACAGGAGAGGACCCAGGACCAAACCCTGTGGGACTCCACTCATGACTGGTCGACAGTCTGACTTGGAGTCAGCTATTTTCACACTGTGGGTTCTATCTGTGAGCCAGTTTGCAATCCATCTAGTGATATAGGGGTGGATGCCTAGCTTAGTGAGTTTTTCTATGATTCCTGAGTGGGGAATGGTATCAAAGGCTTTAGCCAGATCAAGGTAGGCTGTATGAACCACCTTGCCTTCATCCACAGCTCTGGTGACTGACTCAAAGAAATCAACCAGGTTGAGCAGGCATGATCTACCCTTCACAAAACCAAACTGTGTGGGATCCAGAGTGTGCATATTCCCTATATCCTTGTTTATTAGGTCCATGATGATGCATTCCATAGCTTTGCATATCAGACTCATCAAACTAATGGGGCGATAGTTCCCAGGGTCTGTAGTCACTCCTCCTTTGTGGAGATGGATGACTGTAGCAGTGTGCCATTTGGTAGGGACAAAGCCAGAGGTGAGGCTGTGATTGAACAGGGCACAGAGGTGAGGTGCCAGTTCACTCTTTAATTCATGTAGAACACAGTCAGAGATATTGTCAGGTCCCATAAAATCTGTATTCTTAGCCTTGGACAGTGCTGTTTTAACCTGTGAAGCAGTGATACTGGGTGCCTGGCAATCTACTGGCATTGTGATTGGTCTTTTGCTGGGGGAGAGAGGAGTAAAGTTAGTGCTGAATCTGTTGGCCAGTATATTGGCAATATCTGTTGGCTCGGTATAGAAGGTGCCATTGTGCAATAGCTCCAAGCAAATCAGGGTATTCCCGTGAGATTCTTTACATAACTATAGAAGGCCTTCTGGTTGTCTTTACTATCTGCTGCAATTCTGTTTTCATAGCTAGCTTTAGAGAATTTGATGAGGGATCTCAACTTTTTGTTGAGGCTGATAAGGGAGTTGTTACAGTCTTGGGACTTCACCTTAATCCTCATCAGTTTCCTCCTTCTGTTGTAGAGTTTGTTTATGGCAGGGGACCAACAGATTGGCTTCCTTTTTTGGAGGACAGCGTCTTGGTTCTATTGAGTATGGCGAGCTCCATGCATTTGTGTACGTGTGTGTACAAGGCATTAGTGTATGATTCGGTGGTCATGCAGCTGTTCTTCAATTACATGGGTGGTGTGAAGTTAGTCACCTCTGTTTTTAGGAGCCCAAAGTTAGCTTTGGAGAAGTATTTCATGGTGGTTATCTTTGTGGTGGGTGGGGGGTGAGAGGGATGTTGATTTTCCAAGGTGATTAGTTTGTGGTTGGATCTAACCAGGGAGGAGTTGACTATTGGTATAGAGCAATGGTCACCCATGTTAGTAATGACCAGGTCAAAGATGTTGCTACCTCTAGTGGGGGTAAGAACGAGCTGGTCCAGGGCATTGGAATTAATGAATTCCAGGAAACCTTGGGCAAGTGTATTGGTACATAAGTATTATTTTTTCCAGTTAATGGAGGAGTAGTTGAAGTCACCCAGTATGAGAGTGTTAAGTTGGACCCTAATATTCTCCAGGGTGTTTAGGAACATGGAGTGTGAGTCTTGGGACATGGTTGGGGACCTATAGCAGGCTATGACATGAATCACTGTCTTACCCAATGTTAGCTGCACCTGAAGTATCTCTGATGCATTATGTTGGGCTACCAGTATGGAGGTGTGTGCATCCTTTATGAATATGGAAACACCACCGCCTTTGGAGCTTTGGTCCATGTTCTCGGGCCGAAAACTGTGGAATCAGTTATAGCCTGGTAGTGCATGGGTGTTTTCTGCTGCCTTGAACCAGGTCTCTGTTACAGCACAAATGTCAATGTTCTCCATTTTAAGGAGTGCTTCGAGCGAGTGCATTTTGAGATTTAGACTTCTAGCATTGAGCAGCATGACCCTCAGATTGCATTTGTTTGTAGCTGTTACAGTGGTAATTTGGTCTTTGGAACACCTCCTAAAAAAGGCACTATAAGGCTGGCAAGAGCCTTTCCCAGTATCTGGAAGTCCAGGGGTGACAGATGCAGGCCATCTCTGGCAAAGCATCGAAGTCTGTCAGTCATGTCATCCCAGGCAGATACTGGATCCCCTTAGAATGACATCAGAAACTTAGCCAATTGTTGAAATCAGTCATTTTCTGCTTGTACTGTGGTATCATTCTGGGTGATGGTAGGAGGCTGCTCAGGGCTAGGGTCATACCCGCCTGGGCTACATAATCCAAGAGATCCTCCATGTCTCTTTTCATGTAGCCCAGGGAAGTATGTCTCAGGTCATTCACACCCAGATGTACAATGACAGAGTCATATTTGTACCTGTTGTTGAGGGACCCGAGCACGTGCGTTATGTGGTGGATCCTGGCACCTGACAGACAACTGACTGTTACTTTCTCCTTATTCAACCTAGTGAGTGGGACTTCAGTGTGCCTCACTATCGAGTCACCTATGACTAGTGTGTTGGGCATGCTGTTTTGCCTTAGGGGCTTTGGTTGAGTGGCACACTGTTTAGGAGAGTTATGTGTCTTGTGATTAGTGTTGTGTTGTGGTGGTTGAGTGCATTTCTGCCTTGGAGGTCTCTGCTGTTTGGGTAGATTTTTATTGAGAACCTCCATGAAAGTGGGTGTGTGGTTTGTGTTTTTATGTGAAGGCAGTGCTTGTGTATTCTGGAGGGCTATGTGTTTCATGTGGTGTGGTGCAAGTGTTGACCTTCTCCTCTTAACCAGCTATTCCGGTCTTGGCTGGAGAGTGTGTGGCTTCCAATTTGGATATATAAGTGCATCTTTCACAAGTCTAAGTGTTGGGATCTGAGGAGAGGGTTGTCAGTGTATATGAGGCAGCTGCTACATTGCTTCAGGATGCCCAAGTTCTCCAGGTTAATAGGAAAAAGCAGTGGGAACTGACCTTTAGAAATTCCTGGAGGGGTGGGCATTAATAATAAGTACTGGAGCTGTTTCCTTGTAGAACGTTTAGTACTGGTAGCACTTTTATGTGCTACAATAATTGCTACAAGAAGTCTGGTAAAGTGCTAGACTAATAAGCTAGTAAAAGTGCAGGAGAGGAGAGAACTAGCAGATCTAAGGGAAAATTTGAAGAGCAGACTTTTTGGCACTGGTCAGAAGCTTACAAACAGTCCAGGATACAGTAATCTGTATCTGGGCTAGATTAGTTACAGGAAAGGCAGGAAACTTTTTTTGTGGGGAAGATAAGTTTACAGTTACTCATGCCAAGTCTGTTTTCAATGTGCAACTGTATTGTTTAGCAAATAGCCATCAGTGCTTGTGGTATGAAACTCAAAAGCACTTCTGTAGTACAACAGGTAGCATACCTTGCCTTTGTTGTAGAAGGCTATGAGTTCTACTCCCACAACCACAACATGTTGAAGGATTGCTGATGCTACAGTGCACTAAAAGGGGGGGGGGTGATGTCCTTTGAATGAAATATTAAACTAAGGCACCATCTGTCTGCTTTAATGGTAAGCATGGTAAAATAATTTATATACAGCTGAGCTATTGAAAAGCAGTAAGGGGAAGTTCATACATTCATAGATGGTTACTAGGCTAACAGTTCTAGAACCCTTACAAGCCTAGCTATATTTATCCTGAGTAGCCCCAATAATCATAGGTACAAAGGACGATACTAGGCTGTTGGCTTGGAGGGCCTTATAAGCCTAGCCAAGAATTTTGCCCATGTTCCCACATAGTCAGCATCTGTTACCCCTGTCCAGCAGGGACACAGGTGGGATCCCAAGGGTGTATTTTCTTTTTCCTATCCAGTCATCCAGGTTCCTCTTAAAGAGGGCTAGTGAGGTACTCTGCTTGACATGGAGAGGAAGTCTATTCCACAGACGTAGGAGTCTTTGTGACACAAATCTATCCCATCAACAAGTTCTATTAATGTCACAGACCAGGTTGATGCCTTGAATGCGGGTTGCGTGAGTGGAGTTTGACTTACAGATATGCAGCAACTCAATTAAGGCTGGGTCTGAAATGGCCTAGTATGCCAGACACAGGTCACCTCTGAGCAGTTTGTACGAGACTGAGTAGAGAGACAGGGATTTTAGCCTATAGGATAGGTGTTTGAGACCCTGGATTTTCCTGGTCAGGAACCTCTGTGGTCTCTCCATCTGCTGCATGTGCTTGGCAAGGTAAATGTTGTAGGGGGCATTGCACTTGATAATGAGTCTGATAAGAGAGGAGTACAGAGATGTTATGACCTCCTTGTTACCCTGGATGAAATGCCCTTACTTATGAGGTGGGTCATGTAGAAAGCCTTCTGTACAATAGAGGCAACATTGTGGTCAAAAGTCAGGTTGCTATCAACCTGGGTGCCCAAGTCCCTCACAACTGATTGTGTGCTTAGTGCATTGTTATTAATGTGATAATTAGTGGGGATGCCATTTTCCGCAAAGGGGATAATGATGAATTTCCTGGCATTCAGTTTGAGGACATGCTTCTGGCACCAGTCATTAGCTTGGTTATGGCCCTCTTGAAGGATGTCCGCATCACTAGGGGAATTTAAGACAGCATCCAGCTTGCAGTCATCTGCAAACTTGGTTAGCCACAGATGACTGGTTTTGGCTTGTACCTCAGAAAAGTATATCCAAAACAGTAGAGGCCCAAAAACTGATCCTTCGGTTATGACGGTCATTATGGGTCTACTACTAGAGGTGGCTTCCCCTATTTTGACTGAGTGGGTTCTATCAGTGAGCCAGTTAACTACCCATCTAGCAACATATGGATTGATGCCTAGCTGGGAGAGTTTATCTATTATGCCCGAGGGGGGAATAGTGTCGAAGACTTTGGCTAGGTCAAGGTAGGTGGTGTGCACCATCTTTTCCTTGTCTACAGCTTCGTTGACTGTTTCAAAGAAGTCATCCAAGTTTAACAGGCATGATCTCCATTTGAAAAAACCAAACTGTGTGGGATCAAGCATTTGGAGGCTGCCAATGTCCTTGTTTATAAGGTCCATAACAATGTGTTCTGTGGCCTTGTAGATCAGACTAGTTTGGATTATCAGTGATTAGGTGAGTGAAGTTTGCAGAGGTAAGGGTCTATGGTAGTTAATAATGGCTTCCTATGTCCAGGAGGAACATGCATGCCATCCCATTAGTGAATCTGCAGTCACCAATCCATTGATCTAGGTTACATTTGAAGAGGGTCAGGGAGGGACTCTGTTTCATGTGAATTGGAAGGTTGTTCCAGAGAAGTGTCAGTCTCTGGGAGATGTATATATCTCTCCAGCATGAAATCCTTATGTCAGAAGTTAGGTTAAGATCCCTGGAGCTAGTGACCCTCGTGCAGTTTGATTTATGAATATGCAGCATTTCCATCAGGACCAGCTCAGAGACTGCCGTATAAGCCATGCACAGGTCAGCTTTTAGCAAACTGTAGAAGACAGAATACAGTAACAGAGCTTCCAGTCTTTCCACATAAGACTTTTTTTGTGTACCCTGTATATTTTTGGTGAGAAACCTCTGTGGCCTCTCCAATTGTTGCAGGTATCTGGTGAGGTACACGCAAAACGGAGCATTGTACTCAATTATTAGTCTGACGAGAGCTGAGTGTAATGCATTTATAACATCCTTAGGTCTAGATGTGTTGCCTTTACTTATAAGATGTGCCACATAGAAGGATTTCCTTACAACTGTCGATACATGGTGGTCAGAGTTCAGGTGGCTATCAACCTTAGTACACATATCACGTACCACTGGGTTGACTCTTAATGTATTTAGCAGGGATGTCAGCATTCCCAAATGGAATAATAATGCATTTTTTTAATTTAACTTTAATCCATGGCTTTGGCACCAATCATCTCTCTCTCCGTTAACCCTGTCTGCAGTATATTAACATCATTTGGGGTCTCACTGTTTGCTCCCAGTTTGAAATCATCAGTGAATGTGTTCAGCCACAGGCTGTCAAAATTTGTCTGGATGTCTGCGAAATAAATTCCAAAAAGCAAGAGGCCCAGCTTAGAATCCTGTGGTTTTCCACTGGTGACTGGTCTTTTGCTAGAGGTGAAGTCACCCACTTTGACAGTATGTGTCCTGTCGGTAAGCTAGGTGGCTATCCATCTGGTCATGAAGGGGTTAATTCCCAACTGGGAGAGATTTTCTATAATACCTGTGTGGGGGATTGTATCAAATGCCTTGGCTAGGTCAATATAGGTTGTCTGCACTGCCTTTCCCTTGTCCAGGGCCTTGCTGACATACTTGAAGAAGTAAACCTTGTTTAACAGGCATGATCTACTTTTAACAAATTCAGACTGCATTGGGTCTAGAGTTTATAGATTACTTATGTCCTTATTAATAAGGTCTCTGGCTTTTTTTGATTTCTCCAAGTCTTTTGCGTTTCTAATACCATGATGGGAATGGACCCCATTCCTAAGTCAGAGTACGATTAAAGTTCATGAAATTAGTATTATTTCACTCTTTGATGTTAGCCAAAAGTGCTCTTCGCAGTACCCATAATGTGCCCAACAATGACTCCTTCTGCAATTCATATGGTGTTACATGAATGGGTAACATATCTAAATATGATTGTAAATTCTTTTTTATAAGACCAGTTGCTCCTACTACTATTGGAACTGTCTGGGTATCTTTCTTCCACATGGCTCTCATTTCTGCCTGCAGATAAAGGTATTTTATGACTTTGTGTCTCTCTGTAGCAAGACACTATGGTCACTAGGTGTAGCAATTTCAATGATCAATGCCACTTTTGTCTTCTTTTCTTGGATCACTATGTCCAGTTTTCTAGCATATATCTTTTGGACTGTTAGTATTGGGTGATCCCATGTGATGTAAACTTCATCATTTTCTATGATTCTCTGTGGCTCATGTTTCCAATGTTTTTCAGCCACTTCGATATCATAATGTTTGCACATTCTCCAGTGTAACAATCTCACCACATTATTATGCCTTTCAGTATACAGTCCCTCTGCCATTAGAGCATCGCAATCAGCAATAAGGTGTGTAACTGTTTCCAACTCAGTTCCACAAAGCCTATATATGTCTGTTTCTCCCACATGTTCAATGGACTTAGTAAATCAGCGTGTATGCAGCCCACTATCTTAAGCTGCCAATATTAACTTTTCATTTCTTGATGTAAATTCACCTCTCCTAACTATTCCTGCGTTTGTTCTTGATCAACATGAGGCTCTTCCAGAAGTTTTTTATACTTGCAACTATATTTATGTTTTTCCACATTTTTTGCCTTCTCATCTGATCCTTCACCTTATATTCTTTCTTTTCTTTTTTAGCACATTCAGTTGCTGCCTGGTTTTTATCTACTTCTGGTTTGATTTCCATTCTTGCTTGACGTCGATATGCTTCTGCTAAATTAAGCAGAGATGTCATCTTAGATTTATTCTCCTCATGTTTCAAAACTTTCACCACATTTGAATCTTGTGAGGTCAATAGATATGTGTGGAGTCCCACGATTGCAGATCTATACATGTAATCAATTTCAAGGAGGCCCATCCCTCCTTCAGAACTGGGATATATAATCTTGGTATACAATGATTTTTATAAATCATTTGGTGAGCATGAAACATCCTTCTTGTTTTGATATCCAGACTCTCCAACACTTTTTGGGAGCCAGTCAATCACTCCAAAACTATAAGTTAGGACAGGAAGAGCAAATTGATTCATAGCTTGGATCATGTTCCTAGGTGTCAATGCTGTTTTCAGGATTAATTTAAGTCTTCTAAAGTACTCCTTACTAAGCCTCATTCATATTTGTTCAGGTTTTATTGCTGATCCTTCATCAATTCCCAATTATTTATACACCCGCTCTTGCTCAAGTTCTTTTATATCACATTCTTGTCCCAAACTGATATTTTCCTGTTGCTGCAATTTTCCTTTTTTAAAGGTTGCTTTTGCACATTTATCAAGACCAAATGACATTCCGATATCATCTGAAAAAGTTTTGACAACCTGCAGCTGTGCTTTCAATTCCTCATCTGATGAGCTGTACAGTTTTAAATCACTGACAAAGAGAAGATGAGAAGTCATTAGACTTTGTTGTTTTCTAGGAGCCAAATTGTAGCCATGGTCTAGGCTGTTAAGTAAGCAGCTTAATGGGTTAATGGCAAGGCAGAATAACAAGGGTGACAGAGAGTCACCCTGGAATATTCCCCTTTGAATTTTTATCCCTGGGATAATACTCTGTCCTTTATCATGGCTTAATTGCAAAGTGGTCTGCCACTGTTTCATTGTTATTGTAATGTAATCAATCAGTGTAGGGTGTATCTTATACATTTTTAAGCACTCTTTTATCCATGAATGTGGGATACTATCAAATGCTTTTTTGTAGTCAATGCATGCCATACTTAGGTTCTTCCCCTTCTTACAATTCTCCACTATAACTTTGCTTAACAACAAATGGTCCTTTGTTCCATATGACTTTCTTTTATTGCCCTTTTGTTCTACAGCCATAATTGAGTTTTCTTCTAAATGACTATAAACTCTGTCAGCGTCAATTCCCGTGTAGAGTTTGTATGTTGTCAGAAGACAAGTTATTGGTCTATAATGTTTAGGGTAGCTTGCAGGTTCACTCTTAAGTAAGAGCATTGGTTTTCCTGTTGTTAACCAGTGCGGTGTGTGTTTGGAGTGCATATATAAATAGTTCTTACTCATGGCTAAATCATTGTGCAAAGAAGTTAATACTTTAAGCCAAAAGTTAGGTACTGCATCTGGGCCTGGGGTTTTTCAGTTAGAGGCTTTTCAATCTCTCTAGTTGTTATTTCATCCCATTTCATATCCTGTACCTTTAATCTTCTTATTCTCTCTTTTACTTCTTCTATCCATTTAGCATCTTTGTCATGTTCCACAGGATCTTCATAGATACTTCTCCGAAATGTATCTACTTCCTCTTTTTTGGCGGTCTATCTATTCCTTTTACCTTATTTCCCAGTTCTCTATAAAACTTTTTTGGGTCATCAATAATTTGTTTATTTTGTGCTTTTCCCTTATATTTATCTTCGTATCTTCTAATTCTTTCCACCTGTTTTGTAATTTTTAGTTTATCTCCAATAGTTGCTAATAGATCCTGGTCTGTATTAATACCACACATTGCTTTTATCACATCAATCTTTCTTAATATTTTCATTGATCTGTTCCCTCTTCTATAATCTTCTAACAATGATACTTCTTGTCTTAGCTGCTTTATAGTTTTCTCTATTCGATATTTCCTTGATGGTATTCGCTGTTGCCCCCTGTTTTCCCTCGCTACCCTATGTTCTTATGGTAGAACTTTATCAATTATTAATTTAGCAGCACAGTAATATATTCTGTTTACTTCTGTTATATCGCATGGGTCTCTATGGACAGTCCTAATTACTGTGTTCATTTGTTTTATCAAGCTTCTAACGTTTGGGGTTTTATTAACCTTCTGCAGTCTATTTCTCTCATTGATCTTGATATATCTATCTTGGTCTATTAAATCAAGCAACTCTTCTCTTAACTCCTTTCCTTCCACACTGAGGGTACATCCCTTGTTTTCCATTTCCTGTGGGCATTCTACAGAAAGTTCTATAGCATCTTCCTGTGGCACATTCTCTTCAACTTCATCATGTGTCTTCTGTTATTCTGTCATATGGGAACTCACTGGCCTATCACTCCTCAACATTGACTGTATCAGAGTTTCAACAGTTTCCTGTTTCTTTCCTTGCTGTCTAGCTTCAAATGAATGTTTATACTGATTTCTTGTGGACAGCTCCAAAATATCTTGATATGGCACTTGACCATTTACTTCCTGTTCCACTGGTTTTCCCTTAATTTGGATATCCATTGCTCTATCCTGTTGTGGTGCTTTCTGCATTTGATTTTCTACACTGAATCCTTCTCTTTGCAGCTGTTCCATTACTTCAATTTCTATTTCTTTGAATTCTCCATTACTCAGCTCTTTTTCTACTTTTCCTCTTAGTCTTAGTTAAGGTCCAGAATGATTCTTTCCATGGCCTTGCAGATGAGGCTAGTGAAGCTTATGGGCCTATAATTCTCAGGGTCGGTTATGGTCCCCCTTTGTGCAGAGGGATTACTGTTGCTGTTCTCCATTCTGCTGGAACATAGTCGGTTCACAGGTTGTGGTTAAACAGGGATCCAAGTAGGTCTGCTAGGTCATGTTTTAAGTTGCTTAAAAGGCAACCTGGGATGTTGTCTGATCCCACTGATGCTGTGTTTTTGAACTTGGAGAGCATCAAAATGACCTGCTGTCTTGAGATAATAGGCTGAGGAATGCTGGCGGCTACACTTTTGGGGATGACTGGAGGGAAGGGGGGGGGGGTGAAATTCCCCAGTGCTTTGGCCAAATCTCCCTTACTCATGTAAATACTATAAAGGATCTCCCTTGAAAAGATGCTACTAGCCTAGTATGACTAAACTGGTCAACAAAGGATATTTAAATTGAAAGATTTTAATGAAATCCATATCTCTGGCTTAATTTCAAATGTAAAGCAGAAAATAGTACACGTGCTGATAGTTTTGAGCAGTGCTTATGGTAACTGGAGGGAGAAGTAATGGGACACAAGAACGGCTGTTTGTGGGGGAGGTGCAGGCCCTGGTCCATTTTCCTGTCTGTTTCCCATTTCACCATGATCCAGCTCTAATTAAATGACACAGATGAGTGTAGATGGCTAATAATCATGAGATTATTGAGTATCACAGTAAAACACTAGCATTATGAGATATTACTGTGCTTGGAGTGTACATCATTATTCATAGCAACTGAAATTGTTTGTCTTTGCAATAATAACAAGTGTCATAATTAGTGTACTTTCTACAGATCGTATATAGTCTCCCAAATCTG